>NC_139346.1:220692565-220867565 GCF_055883805.1 Amblyomma maculatum
CGAAATCCGAACATGGTGTTCGCGAAAGTGTGCCTGTGTTCAAAATACTCTGATAGCCGATCGCGCACCATAGTCTCCATTAGTTTGCCCACACATGAGGTGAGAGAGATGGGGCGGAGGTTATCCGTGTCTATTGGTTTGCTAGCTTTCGGGATGAAAGTCACAAGTGCCGTTTTCCAATCGATGGGTAACGGGGTTTCCCCTGTCCAGATTGCGTTAATGTATTCGAGTAGGCACTGGTACGTCGAGTCAGGCAGGTTCGCCAAAAGCTTGACGGTGACCTTGTCCCGACCAGGCGCGGTGCCTCTCTTCATTTTGACTAGACTGGTCCGAAGATCGTGAAGCTGGAAAGGTTTGTCCAGCTCCGAGTTCTCCTTGCCTGCGTAGGAGTAGACCGATCTTCGGGGGTCTTGAGCTGTGCACAAGTAGCGGTCCCGGAGCGATTGTGCCAGCTGCATAGTGTTGCCTTTAAAGGAGTGGATTGCTCGGTGTAAATGTTTTTGGGTTTCGGTGCGGGTCTGCGTAGGATTGATGAGAGCTCGGAAGAGCCTCCATGTATTACGGCTAGACATTTGTCGGGCCGCTTTATTGCAACGATCCACCCAGTTCGAGTCAGCGAGCTGGGCCGCGTACTCGGCGGCTCGGTGGGTGATATCGGCAATACGTTCTTTAGTATGCGGTTCTATTTTTGGCGACGCCAGCGGCGCGTAAGGCTGCGGCGAGCTTCCCAGAGGTGAATGAGGTGATTATCCACGTCCGTTATTACCTCTTTGAGCTGGATGTGCGTTTCATGTGTGCGAAGGTGTGACATCAGTGACCGGGACCAGTTGGTGTACCCTTGCTCTGCTATGGCAGTGTTGGTAGTGGCGGGAAAATTTTGTCGGAAGGTAGTCCAATAAGGGATGTTGGGACACTTGTGCGCGAGCGACGCGAACTTGCTCGCCTTTTTTGTATTTTGTAAATGATGTACAAAGCTTCTCCTGTCCTTTCTTGCTATCGTCTTGCTATGTACGTCGTCTCGCTATCCTCTCCATTCTCTTTTCTTCCCCGCAGTGCATAGCTCGGGTGCTTCAGATTTTATATAGCAGTTCCGGCAACACGTTTTTCCTTCTTTTTTCATTATTCAGTAAACCATTGCCACCCCATATTGCCACCACGCTCATTTAAAATGCATGTGCCAACATCAAATTTTTCTCGCGCATTTTTCTTGCAGGGACTATGCTAGACAACCACTCACTTCAAAACGACGGCAGCGAGTGCGCGATGAAAAAGTCGAGTTTTTTCGAGCGTCGGTAAATTTTAAATTCAGTTCTCTCAGTCATAAATAGTAGTTGTGCTGCCAGACAAATGCAAACGAGCCTGAAAGGAGCAAATAATCATTTTATTTCCAGAAGCTAATAGCTGTACTCATTAACGACACTCGTGGCCGTGATCTCTATCCCCGCAACCAGTAAATTAATTTGTTTGCATATTCCTTCGCAGACCAAGACAGTGAGACTGCGGTTCTTGAGGCAACAACCAAGCTCTTTGGAATTACCATACCAGTCCCTGGCATTGAGCCCAACATGTGCAAGGAGGTTGTCAAGTGTCCTATAAAAAAGGGGCAGACCTACAGGGGTACTCTCGTCACGCCCATCCCATCAATAGCGCCAGCGGTACGTCCGTGTTTTGATTCTCGAAAGATCCTTCGGTGGAGTCCTGTTCAGGTGCAAGAAACCTTTCGCGCCAACACTTACTAAGCAATCATCAGCGTGATCCTTGATATGACATTATTACGAATACTTCAGTACACATTCCGCGCACTACGCATGTATAAACCTTCAATCGTGTAACGCCCTGCAGATTATGTCTACAAGCGTAGATTGCACACAGCTGTTGTTTTCAGGATCAGTTATTGTAACTCGACACGGAAATTCCCACTAGTATGATTTTTTTTTTATTACACTTGCCTTTAAATTTCTTGCGACCTGGCAGTTGGTACTCGTGAAGCTTTCTCCATTGGAAGGGCATCGACGTCTCCCCAGATTGAAAACAGGATTACTCGGCTCTTCATAACTCATGCATGTAGACTGACTGGCATCACAATGCTATGTTCTCGCATATATTCCGCCGCGCAAAAAAGGAACGTTGGGAGGCCGGTTGCTCTCGAAGAAGAAAATGAGAACAGGCTGCGAAGACGAGACTCATCTAGATGTAGAAAAAATAGCCGTGTTTGATCTAAGGCTAGTAGCCCAACGAGCCTGCTCCAAGAGAAAATAAAAATTCCCGAAGATCAGTAAGCAGCCTCAAGGAAAGCCGTTGCGTAGCGATGGAGAAACTTTTTTTGAAACGTGTTCATTTTCTCTACAACTTTTTCGTGTCAAACCTCAAATTTCCTGAAGCAGGCATTTTACATTTTTATGCATACAAAGGTGACTGCTCCTAAGCCAGCCGTGGAAAGTATCTTGCTTAGAACGGGTGGCCATTCACGTTGAATGTGTTTTGACTTATTGGAACATCTTCAAATCAAACCGAATGAGCTTTTTTTGTCTATGTGATAATATTTCTTTTTTTAGTGTTACTATCTGACGCAAAGTTCAAGACATTTTTTAATCGCATTTAACTTGCCTTCCTCTTCTTCTTTATCTTCATTCCTTTGTTTCGCTTCAAAAAGATCCGTTAGTGCATTACAAAAAGACCGTCACCCTAAAATTTACCTGCGCTTATTTTCAATACAATTGTGCCTCCACTGTTTCGGATTGGTATTTTTGCGTATGCTAGCCTTTCCTGCTTATGCACGCAAAAGTCGCCTGGGCAGTTAAATCACCTTACAGGGTTTCTTTCTCCGACATATTGATTCTTTTCGTGATTAGTCAGCCTCAACTTCTATACCGGCTCGAAAAAAAATGAGATTTCGTGCTGTCTACAGCAGCCCTGACGTCACAGACGGTAACTGCTAGTGACAAAATAGGCAATATAATGAGTCTAAAGACAACAGTTAAAAATTGGACCCAACCGCCTCGGTGACTAAGTGGCTTTGGCATTCGGCTGCTGATCCAAAGGTCGCGGGTTCGAACCCGGCCGCGGAGGCCGTATTTCGGTGGGGCGAAATAAAAACATGCGCTGTAGGATGCCAGCGCACGCTAAAGAACCACAAGTGATCTGAATTAATCCCAAGCATGTAAAGTTATGGGCGTTTAAGTAAGCAATATGCACTTAAAGAAAATTGGATTTTTCATGGCTGTTCTGCTGTTTTGTCCTTAAAAGTTTACAGGGAAATATCGGAATTCCCTGAATACAGCTGCCGAGACAACAGTTGTGGGTATTAACATATTTAGAGCTCTTTTTTGTTATCTGCCCCGCCGAGGTGACTCAGTGGACAGATAGCTCGTCTGCTGAACATATGGATGCAAGATCGAATACTCGCTTTTCGATGGAGCCGAAAAGCAATGTACTGTGCGATCTCAGTTAAAGAACCAGAGGTGGTCGAAAATAATATGAGCCCTCCACTACGGCTACCCTCATAGCCTGAGTCACTTCGGGATACAATGCCCCACAAATCAAACGTCTTTTTCTCTAATGGTTTCTTGCTGCATTGCGAAAGACGTTGGGCTATGCTAAAGGTAGTGTAGTCCGATCATTTTTGTAGAACAGCCAGCGCCCGAGTTGGTAACAAGATACCAAAGGTTTCAATCTGAGATCCGCCATTCTAAACAGTTTGGGTCATTGCTTTGGAGGCGCTTTTTTAACTGCGAAAATAAACACACGCGGGCAGATGTGATAACCATGATAAGTTTTTATTAAGACTAGCCATAGTAAACAAGCATGTATTTTACGCGAGTATAAGATACAACTAATCGTTATTAAAGCGATGCGCGGATCACTAATTCTTGTTGTGGCCTTCATTGCTTTTTCCAGGGCGAGACATCGCTCACACTGAAGGTAAAGGGAGACACCGGCGTCCCCGCCATCTGCGCCAAGTCAAAGTTGATCGTCAAATAAATGCTCTTTCTGTCTGCACCTCTACTACGCCATGAAAAAAATTAATGAAGAGAAAATCTGCACTGATGGCAAGCGTCAGTGCAAAGGCGGCCGTTCACTTTCTGCTATTTCCCAATTGTTCGTTTAAGCATGCCCTTATATGCAAAAGAGAATAACAACACTCTTATAAGATGAAAAAAAAAAAAAAATTATAAACAGTGTAAAGAAAAAAAAGAGCCCAATACGGATTTATCACCTCCAGTCAACGAACCATGCCAGATGCAAAAAGGAAGTAAATCACTGAAATAAATCCGATCACAGCCTAGCGTACAAAAAATTGAGTTCGCTCGTAAAGAGCTGGCAACCGAACGTAAGCATATACACGTGTATGTATATATGTGTGTGTGTATATATTTATATATATATATATATATATATATATATATATATATATATATATATATATATATATATATATATATATAAGAAGCAAACAGTCGGCGAGGCCAAGGAAAGCGTTGGGGATGGTACTTTATGTATTTTTTTATGTTTACTTGGATAATCACAGAAATTAGTAATGTAATCTGTATAGGGGAAAGATAATTAAACACAAAGTAGAAGAAAAAACAACGTGCCGATGGTGGGAACCGAACCCACGACCTCCGAATATCGCGTCCGGTGCTCTTCCAACTGAGCTACATCGGCCGCTGTCCCCCCTGCTACTTGCTTGGGTATTTATGTTGTCTGTATACGAACCTTGAGTGTTCACCAGCGCCACCCTCAACCATAGCGGCGGACGTGGGACGTCCTTTGTTACCGCCAGCGTCACGTAGAACGTGATCAAGAGCGAGGGCGAAAGCTGTGCTAGAACCCTCTTACGATACCTATGGCTTCAAGACTGCCAGACCCGAGACCCCCGTAAGCTACAAGCAGATCAATTGAGGGGAAATGAAGGTGCTCGTATAATACATGAAGGAAAGAAGCCAACAGTCGGCGGTGTTTCACAGGCGGTGTTTTCCGTCGCTGGCAATCATGGCATGTCCTCACGTAATGTCGTACTGCGGCCGCAAGGTTTGGCCAGTATAATAACTCTGTTTAATTCGGGCCAGAGTTTGAGCATACCCCAGGTGACCCGCGGTGGGCTCGTCATGACATGCCTGCAAGATTTCTTCACGAAGAGGCTCTGGTACGATGAGGAGATAATCACTTCCCGTCGGAGCGAAGTTGATCTTGTATAAAACATTGTTTCGCATGCAAAACGATGAATGCGTTCTGGCGAAGAGACGGGGGACTTCTGTAGAGCGCGCTTCCAGAAAATTGATATGTGGTGCGAGAGCCGGGTCGTCACGTTGCTGCTGCGAAACAGTGAGCGCGTCGATGGCTGCGATAAGGGGGAAGTCTGGTTCTTCGTCTTCCCGCGCAGCCTCGACAGGTGAACGGGACAAGCAGTCGGCGTCGTTGTGCTGACGTCCAGACTTATACACGATGGTCATGTCGAACTCCTGTAGCCGTAAACTCCATCGTGCAAGGCGTCCGGAGGGGTCTCGCAAGTTCGTTAACCAGCACAAAGAGTGATGGTCGCTCACAACCCGAAAGTGCCGGCCATAAAGATAGGGTCGAAATTTCATCACCGCCCATACAACATCCAGACATTCTTTTTCGGTGGTGGAATAGTTCGATTCGGCACGGGACAAAGTCCGGCTGGCGTATGCGATACCTCGCTCGGCACCGTCTTGCCACTGGACGAGTACAGCGCCTAGACCCACGTTGCTGGCATCTGTGTGGACCAGAGTCTCGGCATTCGCATCGAAATGGGCAAGCACAGGTGTTGTCTGCAAGCGGGGTCGTAACTCGTCGAATGCCTTTTGCTCTTCGTCCGTCCAGGTGAAGGTGACATCATCCCGGGTGAGACGTGTCAACGGAGCGGCAATGCGCGAAAAGTTTTCAATAAACCTGCGGTAATAGGCGCAGAGGCCCAAGAAACGGCGAACTGTCTTCTTGTCACACGGAGTAGGGAATTTGGTGACGGCTGTTGTTTTAGCGGGATCGGGACGAACTCCTCGATGGCTGACGACGTGGCCCAAGAACAGGAGCTCTTCATAGCCAAAGTGACACTTTTGTGGTTTTAACGTGAGGCCGGCAGATCTGATAGCCCGTAGCACAGCGGAGATACGTTGGAGGTGTTCCTCAAACGTTGGTGAAAACACAACAACGTCGTCCAGGTGTTAGTGTTAGGCAAGGAGACACGATCTCCCCAGTACTATTCACAGCTTTCTTAGAAGTATTCAGACACTTGGAATGGGAGCAGTTAGGGATACGGGTAGATGGAGACCTCAGTAATCTACGATTTGCTGATGGCATTGGCCTGCTGAGTAACTCTGGGGAGAGAGAGATATATTTTAATGCCAACAGGAGATGTCTGCCTGGTGGTGAGCCTAGCATGCTAGTCCTGATGAGGGTTGCGGTATGAGGGTGACAAAGTGTGGGAAAAAAGAATGAAAAAAAAAAAAAATTGGTGTCGCACACTTTCACGCACACATAATCACACACAGATGAATTTAAAAAGGTCTCGATCAACCCTGTGTCCTTGAGAAAAGTTAATAAGGTCTTTGTAGCTCGTGGAGCCGACGACCTATTGCACCAAGGACCCAGGACATGTTCAAGGCGCAAGAATGTGTCTTTAGCTAAGCCTAAATTATTACGCAGTGTCCTGCAATGTGCAGTAAACCTTTAACAGGAGGGTTCCAAATCTTCACAAACATCACATGTAGAGCACAGAGGGCTGCTGGCTATACTTATTTTATAAAAGGAGTAGTTTGTGTATGACACATTCAAGCGGATTCGGTGTAGACAGTTACGATGGTACCTGTTCAAACTGTGAGGAATTCGAAAAACGCAAGTGGGGTCTATTTGGTGTAGAGGCCGGTATTGATGGTTCGGGTCATACCACAGAGAGCGCTGCAATCTCCATGATTCAGTAGCTACAAGTCTTGCTGCATCTCTTCGTGGGAATGGAATTGGAACTGTCCTTGAGAAGTCTTCTGGTAGTACTTTTGCAGCGGCGTCGGTGCAGTCATTGCCTGCGATGCAGCAGTGAGCAGGTAACCACTGTAGCACAATGCGGTGACTCAGGTCATAGGCCTCAGTGTGCAGCTTATTTAAGTCAATGATGAGCTCTTCCTGCATTCTTGATGAATTAAGGAATTCTAGTGCAGCGCAACAATCACTCATGATAACCCATGCTGCCGGGGGTTGTTGTATATATATAATAGCTTCTCTCAGAACTTTTAACTCAGTAGCCATAGCTGAAGTGCGGTGACTGAGTGTTGTCGAGATTGTGGTGTGCATTGATGGTATCCACACGCCGATGGATGAAGAAACAGCTGTAACAGAGCCATCAGTATAGATGTGGCAATGCTGACTACAGCATGCACAGATGTGCTCAAGGACGAAGTATTTAAGTACGGGTCCTGGGGTGTGGGCTTTTTTTTTGATGCCAGGTATAGCTGTCCAAATTTGCCACGAAAGCAAACCTCCAATGTAGAAAAGATGACGGTAATGCGCGTCGATATTGCGCAGGCAGTAGATGGGAGAGTGCTGTCATAATTTGCTCTGAAAATGGGTGGGTAGGTTCACGTTCAAAGCGCAGGTGGGCACGAAGCAGCTCCTGCGGTATCAGCACGGTTACAGATAGACATCTGCTCTCCCCCAGAGTACCCACTGAGGAGGTGTTCATTGGAAGACCAAGGCACACTCTCAAAGCTTTGGTCTGCATGGCTTTAAGTAGTTTTATGCTTGCCTGCGAGAGGCCTTGAAGAACATTGAGGCTATGACGCAGAAGGCCTGCTCCATAAAGTCGTATTAAGGAATCGGTAGAGCAGCCTCTTCTGGTTGTTGAGAGCATACGGAATATAGATACATATGAGGAGAGTTTGATCTTAAGTTGTTGAACGTGTGGTGACCATGAAAGACGACTTACCAAAGGTCACACCTAGAAATTTTTGGTGGCGGACATACGGTATAGGAGTGCTAGCAACTTTCAGTACGATAGGATTGCTAGCAACTTTCAGTACGTAACGAGAGAGATCACGTCATGAAAATGAAATTGCTGCGCACTTTTCTAGAGATATAACAAGACCTCATTTGTTTAAGAATAATGCAATGCCCCCTATTGCTTTCTGTAGTCGAGCATGAACAATGCGCGTTTCTTCCGGAGCAATATATGCAGATGTCATCTGCGTAGAGGGAGATTTCAACAGTAGGTAGCAAGGAACTGTCCAAACAAAGAAGAGAGATATTGAAGAGGGCTGGACTTAAAATCCCTCCCTGAGGAACGCCACGAGACACATGATGTAGGAACATTTCACCTTGATCCGTTGACACGTAAATTGTCCTATCACGAAGATAATCAGAGAGCCAGTTGTACATTTGTCCGCCAATACCAATCGAACGCAAGGCTGAATGAATTGCCTCATGCGTGAGATTATCAAAAGCTCCTTTAATGCCAAGGAAGACAGCAATGGTTATCGACTGCTCAGCTTTGCTGCGCCTGACACAGTCGCCAAGAGCACTAACATTATCAATATAGCTTCGGCCTTTTCAGAAGCCAGACATTGATGGGGGGTAAATTCCCTATTTGTCAAGTCCATGTAAGGTGTGAATGAACCATTTTTTTCATCAGTTTCCCAACACAGCTTAACAGTGTGATAGGATGATAAACGTTTAGGTCAATTGATGGCCTACAAGGTTTAAGGACACAGTCTTCCATCTCTCTACAAGGCTGCCGGCTATCCAAGAGTTGTTATAGACAGTATGCAGCTGAGTTTTGGCTTTTCTTCCAAGACGCGACAGCGAAATGTAGCTAACACGGTCAGGTCCTGTGCAAGATCTTTTGTTGGTAACTCGTAGCGTGGCTTGCAGTTGTTCCATAGTAAACAGTTCGTCTAGGAAAGAAGTGTTGGGCGACAGGACAAAGGTGGGGAGCACATTTTGCAGTGAAGGAGCTGCTAATGGAGCAATAATCTTTGAAAAGAAAGCCTCTGCTACATGAAGACAAGTAGTATTGGTATTTAAAGCCACGCACTCGAAAGAATGTGGTTGTGAAGGCTGGCTTCTTAAGCTTCGTGCAATACTCCATGCTTTAGAAAGAGGCTTTCTAGGATCTAATTTTGCACAAAAAGATCTCCATTCCCTTCTTGCCAGCTTGTCCAAAAGGCGTTGAACGTGTTTTTGTGCTCACTTAGAAGCCCGGATGTCGTCTCTAGAAGTGTCTTGCGCGCTCGTCTTTCTGCTCTAAACGTATTGCTCGAAGTTTTTCCTATTCAGCGTCAACAGCTGAGTACAACTTTGGCAGGTGGAGGACTTTCGTGTGCAACATTTGCGAATCTGCTACTGCAGCAATGAAGGATTCATAATTTAGGTTTGACAGATCCTGCTTCTCTACGGCATCAGCAAAAGCTTCCCAATTCGTGTAGCGAACTTCATGCCACTGGGAGGCGAGAGAAAAGCCGCCAACCTCAATGTATGCAGGTAGGTAATCGCTGCCGTGAGTCTCGATGTCCACAGACCAGGTTGTTGAAGCTGACAGCTCAGCAGAGATCATGGAGATGTCAAGAGCACTAGACTTTGCCCTTGGTAGTAACTTGCTTGGCCGTCGTTGAGATGTTAAATTGTTGGAAAGTGCGAAGTCGGATAGCTGCCAGCCACTGACTGTCGATCTGACGGCTCCCCAAGCAGGATGATGTGTGTTGAAATCTCCCGTTATGTGTGGTACAGGGGGCACGATATCTTGTAAGTGTTCAATATTAAAATTAGCACGAGGTGGAATGTAGGCAACAATTACTGTAAACTGCATGTTCTTGCACTTTAAAGTGGCTGCAACATACTCATTATGTAGATCAGTTGGTATGGAATGCTGGATGAAGTTGACATCTTACTGGATAGCCAGAAGAACTTACTGAGGTCCGTACCAGTTGTTGATTGTAGTACTGCATTGCCTGAGAGACGGATTGCAGTATTGAGCCGAGATTCTGATATAGCAATTATAGGGAAACAATGCTTGAAGACGAAGTGTCGAAAGTATGAGAGGCGGGGACGGAGGCTGCAGGCATTCCATTGAAAGACAGTGGCCTTATTTCAGATGATTTGCACACTGGTAGAGCAGTCGACCGATTGTCTGCTACTGTCATTGCACGAGGAGAGGAGAGATGAAATCAAAAATTGTAAGGATGGCTTTCGCCACCGGCGAGGAGAGCGGTATAAGAAAAGCCCGAACAGCCTCAACAAATGAGCACAGTTGGGAACTGGAACATTCAGAGTTCTGCAAATTGAGGTTCGCATGAGCAGTTCCGGGATGCACACTTCGAATGAGGCTGCTGGGAAGTAATGTTTTGTAGGCTTGATACAGATGGTTGATGAACCTTTGATCATTGTGGAAGAGGAGGAAATTCAACCATGTCATCAATTAGTGAATGACTAGTAGCATCTTTCTGTGACTGTTCTTGTGCTTTCTTCCCCATCAATTATTTTTTTGTGATGACTGCTCCCGATTTGATTTTGTTCAATTAAAGCAGCTTTTGCTGACTTGTAGTCTGTATTGTCGGATGTCTTGCAATTATATATTAGTTTCTCCTTTTGGTAGGCAGTGCAGCGGGAAAACGTCACCTCATGCTACTTTCCGCAGTTGGGAAAAATGGGATTGTCACTTGGGCACATGGTTCGGACGTGATTTCCACCACAGCGAGGGCAGCATAAGGCTAGTCGGCAAGCAGTAGTCACATGACCGAAGCGCTGACATCTACCACATTGTTGTGATTTATGAATATATTCATGCACACAGTATCATGTATATTTAAGAATAACGCATTCCAGAGCAGATTCTGTCACAAAAACAATGCGGATATTTTCTGAACTTCCCAGGCGGCGCACAAATTTTATTGGAAATCTCTGCAGTAGTGCCGAGTAGATATCTTCTTGAGACAGATCCAGGGGCACACCCTTGATTACTCCTACGCCACAGTTGTTTGGCTGGGGCTCGTATGCTTGCACATCAATTCCTGCTATTGAACGTATTTGTAAAAGGCTTTCAGTAGCATCTGTGGTTCGGGTGTCAACTGCCAGAAGATTAAGCCGCTCGTTGGGGCGAACTTCAAGGACGCCATCTGGAGCCAGAGATTCAAATGCTTGCCTCACTGCCAGCAGATTAAAGCGAGTAATACGGTATCTGGTATCTATTGGTTTTATGACTACTGTAAGGTTGCTCCTGGGCGCTTTAGAAGCATTAGGTGCGTCGACACTTAAATGTGCTCGCCTCGAGCTGCAACGACGCTTCGAAGGCACTTGAATAAATCTGTCTGGCTCTTCAGCAGATTTCGCAGCAGCATCTATACAGGTAATGGCAGACGACGTATCTGAGCTATCAGGAAAATCATCCTGACCTGCAGGCATCGGCCGATCCCAGCTTGCATTGTAAGGACCAGATGCATGTTGTAGATGAGTGTCAGATGATGAGAGTCCTGAAGTACCTGGTGATAACAGGTGACTGCATGATACATAGGTTGGGATAACAGGTGATGGTTGCAGAGCTGGGACAGTCCGCAGATGTAGGCCTGACGCGACGCCAGAACACTGAGGGTGCGGCATCAGTGGAGCCGCACCCGCCGCAGATAACGTCAGGAGCTTGCAATATAGGTTATCTGGGACATATATATCAAGTATTGAATGGAAAACCAAACAGATTTCGCAGAGACCAGCGGGCACAGCCCGACAGCTCCCTTACTTCTTCGTCTTCCCTATTCCTCAGGGGACTGAAAAGAATGATTGAGGACCTAGACAGGAAAAGTAGAAAGGCAGGCTTGAAAATCAATATGCAGAAGACTAAGGTAATGTTCAACAGCCTCGGGAAGGAACAGCAGTTTACGTTAGGTAGCAAAGCACTGGAAGTAGTAGGCGAATATGCCTACTTAGGACAGGTAGTAACCGCAGATCCGGACCATGAAAAGGAAATAACAAGAATAAGATTGGGATGGAGCGCATTTGGCAAGCACTCGCAGATTATGACTAGCAGCTTACCGGTATTGCTCAAGAGGAAAGTATACAACAGTTGCATCTTACCTGTACTCACCTATGGGGCTGAAACGTGGAGGCTAACCAAGAGGGTTCTACTTACAAGTTGAGGACAACCCAGAGGGATATGGAACGAAAAATGGTAGGGGTAACATTAGATAGGAAATGTGCAGAGTGGGTCAGAGAATTAACTCAAGTCACTGATGTTCTAGTGGAAACCAAGAAGAAATGGGCATGGGCAGGACATATAGTGTGAAGAGAGGATAACTGATGGTCGCTTAGGGTAACAAACTGGATTCCAAAGGAAGGAAAGCGTATCAGGGGGGGGCAGAAAGTTAGGTGGGCGGATCAGATTAAGAAATCCGCAGGGGTCAAGTGGACGCAGCTAGCACAGGACCGGGTTAATTGGAGGAATATGGGAGAGGCCTTTGCCCTGCATAGGGTATGGTCAGACTGATGATGATGGCCATTAACAGGTCATTACGTGTGTTGGGGCATGCCACAGGCATGCCGTACATGACCACTCAATTCAAGTTGAAAGGAAACCCTGTTCTCAAATAAACGTGTGGAAATAACTGCTGCCATTCTATCTCCCTTCATGGTGACTACAAAATTCCAGTAAACAGCAATATCCGTTTGTTTTAGATGCGATTCTTTCCCATTAAGTCCACTATATTTACTGGAGGTGCACCCATTCCCCAAGAAAGGATTTTGTTCATTTCTTATCCTATCACTTCAAAATTATCTGAATAACATTGATCATCATGCACCACGCAGAGAATTATCCCTAATACCAGTCTAAAAATAGCCCAAAATCTCGTGTGGGCTGACTATTAATAAATATAGATAGTGATGGTATAGACAGACATAGTGATATAAATAGAGAGAAAGCAGATTAACTGATGCGAGGTGACGTCCCTCCTATATTACTGGTCAGTGAATTAAGGGTAGTCTGAAGTATAATGTAAATGAATCTTTTTTTATTTAGTATGCGCTTTGTAGCTCGAGTCTATATTAGTCCTTTTCCTCTTTTCAAAATTGCACTTTTTTGGCCCTGCCCTCCCCTTTTTTTGCCCTCTCTACTTCATTATTTCGTATATGCTTGTAACCCTTTTGTTCGACGTTGCAGCAGTTTTTCTCAAGGCCCACGATTCTCAGCCTCCAGGTTCTCCCGTTGTTTCTTTTCTACCTGGTGACAGGTTTCTTTCCCTGTCCTCTAACTCAAACATGTTCAATTTTTATGTTTTCGCCACCACATACACACGCCGACTGTAATTTGTTCACCGATTCATTCATTTTGTTGAGTTCAAGCCGCATCGCTCGCCATTCATGCTGAGCGGAGTGGCTTTAATTTTCCAAGGCATCTGTTTCCCGATTGGAGCACACGAAGTGCTGCAGTCATTGCTGTTTATAGTGACCAAACCGGATTTTTTTTTTCTGCTGGGCTGGCTGCAGAACGGGCTATGCATTCGACTTTCGCCTTGTTGTAATGAAGCCTGAGAAAAATATGCATAACAAGCATGGAAAGGAAAACAAAAGGCGCACAAAACTGGCGGCGACCACCCGAAACATACACGCAGCATTGCGGCTGCTAGGTTGCCGGCCTGGAACCTTGACACAGCGGTAAAGCAGCTGACCACGCTCCTACCAACGGCAGCCGACGGCGTGCGGAGGATTGTTCAGACGGCAAACTTTTTTTCTTTTCTTTGTATGCCGGCTCGATCCATCTCCGCCTGCCCACTGAAGTTGCTTTCTCGCACTGCTAATAGATGGCACTGAAGTCGCAACAATCAGAAGACCAGACTCTGGGGGAACGGTTTCCGATGGCTCACTCAACGGGCGGCTCTTCAAAGGAACCGCTGCTCAATGACCCGCTGCCGCCGCCACTCAGTGAGCCACCTCTCATTCTCTCTGGCTCAAAAGACAGCCGAAGGCGAGGGGATGTTTGCAACTCTTGTAAGGAAAGGCGTCATGGCCGCGTGCGTTTAAAGGAAGGGGGGGAGGCCATGCGGGAGGGCAGTTGCTTTCTTGCATCACTGATAGATGGCGCCAAAGCCGCACAGAGAAGATCTGACTCCAAAGGAACCGTTCGGCACGAATGGTATCACTGAACGAAAGAGCCGGCTCACCAAAAGAACCGCCGGTCACTTTTAGTGAGCCGCCGCTCACCCGCTCTTTTGAAACAGCCACCCAAAAGATCCGGCTCGCTCCTGAGTGACCCATCTCTAGTCACATGGCGACCACCAGGCTTAACACAGAAGTCTGGCCTCTAAATCTCCATCAAGATGAAAACCATGCATACCCAACAGCTCGATCACCTGCAATAGTGAAGCTTTCGCTTCAAAATGAGGTGCTTGCACAAAGAATTTGCTAGCGAAAGAGCCATCTTGTCTGGAGATGAAACCTAAAAGCAACAGGTGTAGCTCTCAGAGGTCTAATTAATGGAAGATGAGCAACCTGCCACTGTTGACAGGTAGCAAAATAGACAGGGAATCTCTTTTTGTCTTGTATGGGGGAGGTGGACAAGACATAGGGCTCGAATATAACAGAACACTTGGATGCAACAAAAGTCCTTAATGTGCTCTTTGCTACCACTAAAGCAGAGTCAAAAGGGTGTCAATAAAACTTACCGCCCTAAATTTAGGTACAGCCAACAGCTACAGTGCTCCATCAACTAACTGGAAGGCAAGTTGCCCTCACCCCCCCCCCCCCCCCTCCCCCAAATGTTCAGACATGCATTAACCTACTTTGCGCTTCATAATCGCATCCAGACTCAGAAAAATTTTGCACCCAAGACCACCTATACCTACTTGTCATCCATGCAGGCCTTCGCGAGGAAATCGTACAAGCCTTTCATGAACAGCCCACAGCTGGCCATCTCGGCTTTACTCATATCTCCAGTCATATTCAGGACAAGTACTAGTACATATCCGGAACCGTCAAAAGTTCCCGTGACTGCCAACGCCGCCAAGACCTGTAGGATTTTTACAGCCAATCCAACTACAGGGACCATTCCAAAAGATCAGCATAACCTACTTCCCCGCCACTTCTGTGCGCCATCTTCTGGCAACAAGTGGATCACAGTAGCAACCAACTACATACTACCTGACCCGCTAAGCTGAAAAACCATACCTTGCTGCACTGCAGTAGAAGTCCCGAAGTTCTAACGCAAGAGCATTAGTACCCCAATTTTGAAAATGTATTCCATTGGCGGTGTCGATCATTTGAAACCTCACAGAATTGAAAAATCATGCCTCTGGAATGTGGTAGTTGACAGACAACATGGCTGGGCTCTGATAGGTCGCAGGTGCAATGGTGCACTGCCACTCATTTCTCTTTTGCTCACGGTAGTCACCAGACGTGTGATTGGTCGGTGAATGGTGTAATGTCATGAAACAAGCTGACATGGTCGAGTAGAAAGAACCTATTAACTCGGCAGACTCCTTCCAACTTCACCATATCATCTGGTCTCGTGACGTTATACAGCTGCTTTCATATGGAAGGGTGAGATGGGAATCAAACACACGGGACCCTTACCACCCGTTTGAAGCCTTGGCACTAGGAAAAATAACAAGCATGCCTCTGGGAGGTGGCATTGGAGCATAGACTTCTCTGACCACAAGGCCATGATGATCCCAGTGAGCTCGAAACCTTGAATTGAAAAAAGTGTAGATGGCTACAGGACATGCCATGTGGTCTAGGTTACCAAGAATAAAGCTGCTACTGCATTAATGTCTCTACGTCATTTCTTTACATAGGTGATAACAGCAGAATCATATAGCTTGCTGTAGAAAAGCAATACAGTAAAACCTCATTATAACAAACAGTTAAAAAATCTGAAAAAAGTTCGCTATATCCATAATTCGTAATATAAAATTTCGTAGAAAATACATGCCAGAGCAGCAAAATTCAATCAGGAAGGCACACCAACTCGGAGGGTGCTTACTTGGGTCACGTCCATTTATTTACGCGTAAAGAACTGCGTTATCATGGCCTGCTTTTTTGTGTTGATCGCGTTCCGTATCATGCCCTGTTACACATTTGCAAACACTCAACAAGGGCAAACCCACTGTCCTAGCACTGCAGTGGTGGCACATTAATTCAAATGCAGCAAGCGCTTCTTGTGAAGTCAGAATGTTCTCGTTTGCAGGGTCAGCCCGAGCTTTATCTGTAGGATGTTCAGAGACTTCCGCAGCGATTTAGGCATCCGTCAGTACAGCCGTGGTCGCTGCGATGTCGCCACCATCTACAAAGTCTTCTACAGTCATTGTTGCAGGCATGTCACCAACAAGACGTGAAAAATCGTTCCAGGCCTCATCGAGCTAGCGGAGCTCTGCTTCTGCTTCATCAGGATCGTCACCCTCGTCACTTGATGCATGGGCCTCTGCTGGATCAAAACCTGCATACCGAAAGCAGTTGGCTATCGGTTCGCCTTTCATGCTGTCCCATGGTGCTTTAAGCATTTGGATTGCTCCCAGCAAGTCGATCTTCAAGTCCTGCTTCATACGAAGCTTCACAAGAAGAGTGTCAATCAGTCTCCTCTTGTAAACTGCCTTGAAGGCCCTGATGATGCCTTGATCTAAAGGCTGCAGCTTGGCTGTACAGTTAGGCAGAAGAAAGCGAACTTCAATGTTATTGAGTGCGACACCTGTGTTGTGTGAGGTGGTTATCAATGAGGACGCACACTTTGCGACCCTCATGCACAAGCTTTCAGACTCAAGCATGCAGCCACTTGGCGAAAAGTTCACGCGTCATCCAACATTTCTTGTTGGAAGAATTCTCTAGGTGGAGTATGCGGCCTCCTTTCATGCATCTCGGGGTTTTAAATCTCCCGATGACGAAGGGTCGCAGCTTCACAGTGGCGACAAGCAAAACAGTGATGCGGGCCTTTCTTCGCTTCCCACCATGGCCCGGCTCTCCACGCGCGTCAAGGGTATGCCTGGGTAGCATCGGGCAAAATAGGCCCGTTTTGTCCGCATTAAAGCGGCGTTGTGACATTCACCAGACCACTGATTCCAGCCGGCCGCTATAGTTCTTTACACCTTCCCGATGCCCCAAAGCCCAATCATAACCGCGAAATCGTGCCGCGTAATATTTTAATCCGCTTCAATATTCCGCGTTTTGCCACCGATGTGAGCGGCACATGACAGCGAAGTTCGTTAACGGATGTGACGTTACCTTCTCTGGGGCGGTGCTTCGCTAATTGTTCGAGCACGCACTTTAAATTTTACATTCGAATGTTCTTCAAGTTACTATGCAGAAAACAAATAAATGGTGTTTTAATTCCGCGTGTGTTCGTGGAGTGCTTGTAAAAATGGGGACTGTAAATTCAGATAAATGCGGTGTTGTCAACAAGCGCGATGGAGCATCTGCTTGCTGTGATGATGGTGGCTTTGCCCTTCGTAGCGGGTCGCCGCTGCATAGAGGCAAAAATTAAAAAAAAAAAAAGAACAGAGAAAGAAAAAAAGTCTGCCAATACACTGCCCAGGCTTTATGGTCACAAGCAGAAGGTCACTCCCACAGGCCCCTCAAATCCTAAGGCAGCTGATAGCTTTCGGATCTCGGAGGTCGGCAAAATCGCTGGACAAGCCAAAATCACGTGCTTGATTGTTTCTGCCGACACCCCACAGATGGTGCTAGTTCTGTCGAAATTGCTCGTGAAGCACGTTCGCTTCTCAGCTGTGTGGCTTCGCCTTAGCTCGTGTACGCCATTCTTCCGTCTTTGCCTTTCGCACTCGTTCTCGAACTTTCGCACAAGTAGCGCTCGAGTGATCCGTGACAGCAGCAGTGATGGACGCTGGCGGAACACCAAAACGGCGACACTAATTTGCTGACCGTCGAGTCCACCTCGTCGACACCCCGCAATTAGGTTGGAAAACATTTATCATCAATATTGAACCATGAACGATGTGTGGGCCCTACACTTAGATGGCAAAGATGGTTTGGAGCAGCATTTGGTGGGCCAGGTTAACTTTGAGCAGACCAAGGGAGCAGACGAAGCCAGTCTTCATAGCTGTGCTTCGCAGCGTCGTTATCATGGCAACTACGCTGCCAAAAAGTGCGGCTGCAGGTTGGGTTGGACAGGCAACCATGACGGATAGCTTCCGATACGTCACCAGAAAGCTGCGTTCCTGATAGGTTCCGCCCAAGTCGAGCGCTGGGCGAGCATAATGGGAGAGGGGTTCCCTCTCGCACTAGCTCAGATGCGCGGTTTTTTTTCTCTCGTATTTAGAATTTTATAAACCGAATAATTCTCATTTCCGTGCGCAGATTTTTGTAATTCTTTTTTTACTGACACCAGTACAGTGCAAAGAGCCTAGAGGTTGGCTGGAATTAACATCCTTACGCACGTCACTGTGCACCTTTAAAAATGTCCTTGGGCTGATATATTGCAAGGATTTGCGGCCACTTCTCTTCCAACCACTTTCTGATGCTTTTGCAGTTAACTGTCTCACTTTCGCCAGAGATCATTTTGCCTACGATGTCATAGCATGCCTTGAACCTTTGCAGCCATCCGGAGCTGGCAACGAAGTTTTCGGCATCGAGGATACAGGCAAAGTCTTTCACTTTTTGTTGAAGTATTGGTTCCGACACCGGTATGTTTCGAGCTCTGACATGCAAAAACCATTTGTAGAGCGCCTTCTCCACGTTGCTGAACGCCGGAGGCCGAAGACGCTGTGCACTTGTCTGTATGGTCCCTTGTGCTTGTGCCTTGATGACAGCTTTGTTCTTCAGAATGGTACGTTCTTCTTGGTATGCCAAATAAGTCCGCAAGAACGCACTTCTTTCCGCCGTTCTCCACACACTGAATTATCTTGAGCTTGGTTTTTAACGTCAGTGCTGCTCTTTTTTTCACGTTCGCCGCCATCACAGCACTACGCCCACCCGTGCACCAGACTCGACATGACCACCGACGCAGCCTCTACAGAACACTACGACAGTTACGCCGCTACTAACACTAAAACGCAAAAGGCACAAAAGGGGCAAAAGTGGGCAAAAGCAACATTCGATCGCGCCGCTGTCATCGCTGCTGAAGCAGCGCTGTCAGCGATTGTGAGATGCGAACGATTTCTTTGGCTGTTAACTCTCAATGCTGACGTGGCATCTGTGGTGCTGTCAGCGCCTGCAAGGTAGTCCTGAACGTTTGCTGCACCGCACAACACACTTGTAGTGCAACAAAGCCTGCCTCCTGCTATTAAAGTGAAGTAGTGATTGGCATCACGAAGTTCGTTATATTCGTTTTATGCTGAACCACATTTGCTATGGGAAGTTAAGAATACATGTGTTTGACAAAAATATTCTGGAAGAGTTCGATATATTCAATAATTTGTTATATGCACATTCACTATATCGAGGGCTGACAGTAATGCTCTCATGTATGTATGCCGCAAGAATTTCAATGATAGTCGGTGAATTTTTTCTCTTCCAAAGCATCCTTCTGTAACATGGTGCCTCCAAAGTGCCCATCATGAACAGGGGAGAATCATTTACCAATGCAAGCCATCTTGAGCTACAGTCGGACAAACCATTAAAAGACAACTGCACACTAACAGACTTGTGGAGTGTCTAAACAAAAATATCGCAGACACGCTTTCTGTGTAATAGATCGATACTGAACACCATACCTGAAGCACTTTATGTGGTGTTTGCCTATAATACTGGCGTCCAAGAGACAATTAGGTCAACTCCATTCCACTTCGTGATGCACATGGCAGGAAGGCCACAACTATGCTTGACAGATGAGGATGGTCACCAACCTTGAGCGTGCAAAGGAAGCATGCCAAAACTTAAGACAACGCAACACACAATGAAAGCTGGGGGAGAGATTCTGCGTTTGTATTCGCTGTCATGGACCGAGTAAAAAGCTGCTGTTTCAGCCCATACAAGTGCATTCATTGTCTAGGTGATAAAATGACCGCAATCCAACGACGGCCACTAAAAATTGCGCATGTTGTGAATATAAAGGCCTATTAGGAGCATTGATGGAAGCTTTGTTTTCATTTTTTCTTAATTCCGCGTGTCTATTTTTCCTGCCTTTATTTTTGTTGTTAGCAGTGGGGGAATGCTTCAAGGGGGGAGTAATGCGGCACAGCTTTCAGTTGCTCATGCTCAGTGTGGATTCATCATTTTCGTTGTAGTGCAAGATGCACCGGGATTTACCTGAAACAATTGCGGCCTCACGCGACTGCTTTCACATTCTTCCAGATCATTCTAGATGCCCTTGATAGGTTTATCAGTCACCGCTGAGAACTCGATGAGGCATCACCCTCTTTCCCAGTAACAAATATTGCGATTACCGAAGGGTCAGCAAATGAAACCAGAGAGTCTGGATAAAGTTGGTAAAGTGGTGAGGGGGCACCTTGTGACAAGGCTCAGGTTCACCCTCGCAGCTTCATTTGCTGATCCTTCATGGGACCTTTCGTCATAACTTAGGCTGCCGAGTTGCGTTGGCCTTGCCAAGTTCTCAGTGGTGATCTCGATACTTTTTTGCTGACTTTGAACTGAGTGCTGCCAAGGGCAGCAGGCATTCTGTAGTTCAATGACCTCCGAGCAGGTTTCCTGCTACTGCCGCCACAGAGTTGTTCCTTTCCTTGCGGAAGTCGGCCCAATAAAAGGATTCTTTGGAAAGTCCTTCATCACTGTCTTCCTGAGTGCTGCACGTCAACCTGACAATATGAGGAGTGCATATTATTAGGGCTGGAAAACTGCTCCAGTAAAAATAACACTTTTCTGTTCAACAATATATATTTCATCCAGCTGCAAATTCTTGTGCTCTCTGATTCCTGACACTACGCAGTCCCTGGGAAGTATTTCAAGTAAGTTTCAAGTACAGCGAGCATTGATCACCTTATCAATTGACTGGTTTCAGAAAAATCGAAAGTGCCCCTTCCATGCAGCAAGCAGCAAAGGCAATGCTGCAGCAGTAATTGAGACATGAATAGAAGGAGGCCTAACCTTTTAATCTGCCTCCACTTATGTACACTGTCTACAGAGAAAAGGGGGAGGTTTGAAAGGATATGCAGCAGTCCAGGAGCAGCAGCAACCTTTGGCTGAAGTGGGACTTCCTACCGGTACAAGTAGTCTGCTTGAATATTGGCAGCAATTTCTGGCTCCCACTTATCACCATTGTTTAGGAGCTTCTCCTTGTTGAACAGGAGCTCCTCGTGTGTCTCCGTGCTGTACTCAAAGTTGGGGCCCTGCATAAATTGAGCAAGGCCATGTGTAGCAAAAACAACTTTTAGCCTAGGATCGTTTCCCTGTGCAACAAGCCAGCACCATTTCGGTGGTCCAATAATGCTGTTGAATTTATGAGTTTTTTTCACACACCTGCACAATGACCACTGAAAGTGCTCACATATCCTGCACAGTTTGCAGAATCATGTGTTAGCAGCCACATTTTCTTTCTTTATGGTAATGTGGTTAGAGACATCACAAGAAATTACAAAATTGCTGAAATGCAATTAAACACATGCATTCTCTTGAAAGGTCATTCTCTTGAATGGCCTTGTAATGAATGAGGTCCTGCTAGTGTTTTGACATGTCCAATCCATGCAAGCAAGTTGGCCCATTATTAGGTGCAGCAAGTGAGCCGGCAACATATCCATTTATGGGAGCCATAACAGCAGCATCCTTTCAAAAGGTACTCCTTGCAGAGGCAAAAACCACTCAAGTAAAACAAATTTGGAAGAGTTGGCACATGCTCATTTTAACTCTCAGCACACCAAATGAAAGACGAATGAGGAACATGGACAAGTGCTGAATATCAAGTAAATTTAACCCAGTTGATAGCCAGCATTTGTCCGTGTTCCTCATTTACCTTTCGTCCAGCCTTTTGGTGTGATGCGAGCCAAAATAAACAAAAAGCACTTCTAGTTTTGAATAATGCTTGGCATTTTATTTTGGATGCTTCTTAACAAGATGCTGACAAGAAAACAAAGCTGGCTTGTGTGAAACCAGCTGCAAATCACAAAAAGACCACTCTTTATAAACATAAAATCCTTGTAAGGTAGAAATGAGCAAGAAGAGAAATACAGGTATCCCAACCATAGCCCGTTCTCACAAGTACAAGCGCCATTACGCACAAAGCATCTCAGAAGCTGGTAAACGGACATTCCGGTTACATGTCTTGAGTTGTGAAGTAGGTTTTTTCATAACTGCTGTTGCACTCTTATCATGCAAAAATGACAGGAAAAAAATGCTGAAAGCAAAAGAAAACCTACAACTGGCGATGGCACAGGCAGCCAGTGCTATTTCGGTGCGTTTCGGTTTAAGTTCAAGTGTGAAACAGAACATAAAGTTCAAGTTCTCTTAGATGAAGTTTGTACGTCAGCAAGCACCTATCTTGTTGAAAACATCCAGCATAGAATTTATACAGGATGAACCTGTATGAATACTGTTGGAGCTGTCACACAGGCTGGGCTTTGTGTTACTGGTTGCTGTTACCCTGTTCTCTGTTACCCTGGTTGCTGAGAGAGAAAAAGAAGACTGGAGAAAAAATCGAAGATCGAAAGTACTACAGCTACGGAATAGGAAAAAAATAAGAGAACAAAACAATAGCACCTCATAGGACTGGAATGATAGCCTCACACCAGTTGTGTTAATCGCTGCATCACACCGAGTGCTGAAACTGCTTGCATTACTTTTACTTGCACTGCGTACCTTCACTTTTTCACAGTAGTATTTATCTCAAGCATTGCAACTGTGATCTTAGCTGAACAACTGTCCTGTATGCATGCTGATAGTTTGGATTGTGGGGTTTAATGTCCCAAAGTGACTCAGGCTATGAGAGACACCGTAGTGTAGAACTCCAGAAATTTCGACCACCTGGGGATCCTTAACATACACTGACGTCGCAGAGCACATGGGCACTTTGCTTTCCGCCTCCATCGAAAAGCAGCTGCCGTTGCCAGGATTCAATCCCGCATCCTGAGGCAGAGAAGTTAAGCGCCCTAAGCACTGCACCACCGCGGCGGGTGTAAGCATGCTGAATATTTCTGCAGGAATTCATTCAACGGCTACGTTTTCACTTCCTATTTTTCATCACAGTTCCGTCCACCAAGGCACAATGACACCCAGAAGTGCCCTAGAGACTATCACAGGAGTTTGTTTTTTAAATGCTGTAGTATACGACTTCAAAGTAATGCCAGTTGAAGGGATATTAACTGTGAGCAGTCTCTTTAATTCCCTACATTCAAGGCACAAGGTCATTAGTTTGGAAGAGGTCATGGTCGGCAACTCGGTGTACATGTGACGCCATATGGCACATGCACTGCGCACCGCTTTTTTGTTTGAATTGCGATAAAGGCCCCATTAGTCCAAAAAGCTTGTGCTTGGACGACCATTTTCTCCTTTTGGATATCGTCAACTGCCGCCCGCTATGATGTCACATACTGGTGTCGCGGAACCTTTTTATGAATGCTATCGCCAATCGCCGAGAATATAATCGCCTGCCTTCGTAGGAGACAGGTGCCAGCTTCTAGCACAGAAGAAGAGCAAGGACAACAAAACCTTTGAAAACGACAAGCAAGTGAAGTGCTTTGAATCTCAATCAAGAGTGACGTGATCAAGAAAGCCTTCAAAGTTACAAGCGAGACCGTCTACTTCGGATGCAGACAGTCAGCGAGAACGCCTTTGCAAGGTGCGGGCGAGAGGACTCAACAGGCAGCTAAGCGAGTGTGCACACAAGAACTGCTCAGGTGCCCGACGCCCTCTCACCCTTTGTGTCGTCTTCAATTAACGTAGACGCTAAAAAGTCGCAGTGGTAGCCAGTGTTCATCCACAAACTAGTTGGGGTCACAAAACAACCCACTTTGAGCCACTACCAGACGATGTAGCCAGCAAAGAATTATGTGTGTCGCTTGCCGTCCTGTGCAACAGTACAGAGTGCATGCATGATGTTTCCTCAAAATCTGTACTTGTTTGACGCAACAGAACATGGGTCAACACACATGCATTCCAGCAGTGGAATACACTAAGCATAGCATGAATTAGACCACCAATTTTTAGCATCACCGCCAGGGCTCTCTTCAGTGGTTCCGCCGCCCATGTCTCAGGCAGACTACCCACCTCTCCAACAATCCACCCACCACTGCCCACCTCTCTTCTAGTTTGTTATACTTGGGGACAAGATTCTGTGACAGATGTGATCGGTCGCGTCGTTTCAGACACTGCAGCACATGTCACCGGCCTTTTAGTTTTATTTTGGGACGGCGTCCAATGCTATCGTGTTACTATTGCAAAGTAAGAAATTATCGCCTATATTTTACTAAAAGCGGTGTCACACCGTTCAAACGGCTACTTCTATTTTTCTCTCTCCCTCCACTCTTCGAATATGCAAAGTTCAATAGAACCGTTCTGTTTCGAGGATGCTTCGTAGCAAAGCATCCTTAACGAGGCACCACAGTTACTGCATCGCAATGCGAAAAGGACTGCAGTGGAACTTGAGATTATGGAGTAATTTTTTGACACTTCCAATAGTGTGCGCAAAACAAAGCATTTGACGAAGCCATGAAAAATCGTCGCTGTCCCTAAGCTTTAATTTTACTACTTTAAAATAGTTCTTAACCTGTACATTAATGATATCATAAGTGTGGATATTAGTGCCAAATTCAGTCTACGCTGATTGCTATATGTTTGTTTTTATCTGGTGATACCAATAACAAGTTAATAAGTCATGCGAACGTGCTCTTGGAGAAAAATGAAATTTTTCCGGTAAAAACCTTCCCTCTGTTACACTGCAAAATCTTGCAATTACACTCAAGAAATAAAAAGTGCCATAGTGCCATGTACTTGAACCACTCACTAGATTGGATTAGCAGGATCATTTAGGTCACTTGGTGTAATATTCACCCAATGTACTGTGCGATGACCACATAACCTTTGTAGATTTAAAATGATCCAGAGACATCATATTTATGGCGCATTTCAGAAGTTGTCTCCCACAAAAAGTAAAATTGTTGCTTTATCATGCATTATTTCAGTCACATTTAAACTACTGCCCATAGTGTAGAGCATGGCTACAAACACCAGTCTGAAAAAAATCTAGCTGTCCTTGAAAAGCGGGCTCTCAGGATTGCTTATAGCCTGCCAAATAGGAACTCAACTAAGGGCTTGTTTTCCAGAAATAAGCTTATCAACGTTTTCAATCTTCATTTATAGACTCTTAAAAATGTATCAAATAGAAAAGCTAAAATGCACAAGCAATGTGTAAGCTATGGCGGCTGCGGACGTTAAGAAGTGGCAGATTTTTTTTTTTTTTTTCAAGTGCAGCTCTTTGCCGCCCATTCTTGAGTTTCGCGTCGTCGCTGTCCCTCGTAACCAGCTCCGCAGCTGGGGCAGCACGCGGGTGCAAGGCGTGGGTGTGCCCTCTCTGTGGAAAGCAGCTTGCGGGTGGCTGAGCTTTAAACTCTAGAAATTGACCTCTCTGTCGTGCAAACAATGTGACCTCAAAGGCGCGTAGCCTGGCAGGCAAAATCATTCAGTTCCACTTCTGAACCGGCTTTGCATATGTCAAGCGTTCGCCCATTGCCTTTATTCTCACAATTAAAGCCGCCTCTGTATGTGTCGCAGCTAGCAGGACCTCCTGCACCACGCTGCGCTCGGAAGGGGCGCTAAAATACACAGCAATAAAAAAAAATGTGGCAAAGCAGGGTGGATACTAAGCCTTCCTCGGAAACCATGTGAGGTAAAAAATTTCAGCTTGCAAACCAGTCGGAATTGGTTGGAAGGCTTCTGCAGAGGGTTGCTGCCCCGTTTTCGCACACAAAAAGATCATATGCAGGCGGCGTGGCCTTAAAATGCAATTTTTATTATTTTAACAAAATCAACCAGTAGTAAGAAATCTGTTCCAATACATGATGGTGGCAGCGACAAAAGGAAAGGCCAGAGATACCCTGGAAAAGTGTTCTTACACTAGGAGTTCCTTTTCTTCCTTTCATCTGGGGGCTGAATACTAGGGTCCCCAACTAAGTGGATTGGGTAACGCAAGGCTAATATGGGGGATGGTTTGCTTCACGCATTTTCATCTCTGTCAAAACATGACTCACATCGATCTGTCTCACTCGTCGAAACCAGCCCTGCTGAGTACTGCCAGCAAAGTAACCTCACCCTACCACTTTAAAGGAATTTTCGCACAAAAGATGGGAGCAGAGGCGACACAAACTAGATAATGCTACAAAGGTGCACTACTAGAGAAGAGGTCCATTCTCTGGCCGGTCTCACAGGTTTGGCCACATATCCACTGTTCCTATTCTTTGTACGTGGAAGAACTAAAACTTTCATGTCACAGTGCAGCTTACACACCTGGACGGGGATTAGAACTTTCCTCCTTTTTGTGGTGCTTAAGTGCTGCCATCTATTGACAAAATACCATTCATATCTGAGTTGCCTTTTAGCTGGTGAGCCCTCTTAACCCGGTCACTTTGGCCTCGCTTTATATGCGTGGCATATCGGGAACTCCTCCTGTACCAACCAACTTCAAGTGTTGTGTGGCCCCCTGCTTCCGTCAGTAGGGCACTCGAAAGGATACTTTGCTCCAAGTGGTGGCAACAAGCTCACTTCATCAAACACTGCCTCGTCATCACCTGTGGCACAGATGGGGAGAAGCGCCTACAGGCAAGTCATTTCAGGGAGTGGACAGAAACAGCAGAAGAGACCCCCAATTTATGTTTTGTATGTGTAGAGGTAACATAAACATATGTTAGGAGTCAACAAATTAAACTGGGTTTATTAAACTTATTCATTACAAAATTAGATCAGCATGGCCACAGCGATCTTGTCTCGTTCGTATCCAACACCCCGTCTCCTTCTGTCTGGCGCAGCGCGTCTGTCTGGTGCGGCAGCGCCGCCGCGCCGCGCCAGCCAGAAGGAGACGGGATGTCGGATACAAACGAGACAAGATCGCTGTGGCCGCTGGCGGGTGCACTTCCTCCTCACACTCTCTCTCTCTACATCGTTCTCCGCACTTGCAGACGGCTTGGGCGCTCGGGTTGGGTTGCAGATCGCCACTTTTGCAGGGCAGCGTCCTTTGTCGAGAGTTGACGTTCACATTCGACCATCCTGTTTCACCGACCGTCCCGGTTGGTATCGTCCTCGCATTGCGATTCTTCTGAGCTTGTTTTAATTCTTCGACCATTTTCTTTGTGAGTGCCTGTTCGGCGTAGGAGAGTCGGTAGGGACGAAATTTCACTGGCTCCGGTGATGTCAGCTAAATGTTCATTTCAGCGGCATTCGTGCAGCCGATCTCTGAAACAGTGCTTGCGAAGCAGTCTCGATATTCGCAAACAAGCTGTTTGAGTTTTTCTCGCTCTTCAGGAGTAACACCTGGGCCTGTTTTGATGTTCTCGCTAGGGATCATTGAAAGCTGAACAACACTGGTGTCCGACTCACCCTCTCGCAGTGGGGTATCGTCCGGGTAGCAAATTTCCGCTCGTGCAATCCGCTCGGTCTCTTTGATGGTCAGGTCATGATTAGAAACGTTCATGATCGGGACGCATATTTAATTGACCCCATCAACGCTGAGGACACAACGTGGTATGCAATGCTCTCAACCTTCTTGACATCTGAGCTGAACGTCAACGAACACATCCGAGCATGGTGCACTGCCTGTGGCATGAAGCTTAACGAAACCGACGCATTGTGGGGGTACCACCATTGTTTCCTTCATCCAAAGGCATATGGGTCGTCTGAAGCTTGTCGTTGCTATCGTCCACGTTATCGTGCTCCTCAAATATCCGCACGGTATTCTTCCGCCTCACAATCGTGACGTGTGGCTGCTCAGTAAATGGTTGACCCACAAGTAGGGGTATGGACTGTGCCGCGTTGGGCACAATTAGCACAGGAACGTCCGCTGTAGCTTGGTCGACAGTGAGAGTGACGCGTGCTTCTCCACACGGTGTCACATGCCCTGACCTGTAACCCCCGATGATGAACGGCTTGATCAACTTCGAGTAAGCGATTCCGATGCCGTCTGCACCCTCTTTCCGCAGAGTTACGACGTATGATTGTATGTCGGAGCCGTTTGCCTTCACCATCATGAAATACTTTTCGTTCGCCTTTTCAGTGGCTCGGAGGTCAAATCCCACATCGTTCTGAGCGACGCACGCTCCTCTATCTGCTTTTGCTTTGCAGTCGCTTTCTTGATGACCCACTCGCCCACACGCTATGCATCGCGCCCTCCGCGGCAGTGTCGGGCATTTGAGAGACACGTGACCGTACTCGCGGCAGTTGAAGCAGAGTGGTTCTCCCCTTTCATTCCATGGCGGCTTCCTCACCTTCGGAGAAGCGTCCCTGCGGCCGTGGTTGGTCGGCACCGGTTCACTTTTGTTGCTATGGGCGTTGGAAATGGCGGGAAAACGAGCATTCGGGAGGCCACCTGATTTGAAAGTCTTGGAAGCTATGTTTCCTAACCTTTCTTCAAGGCGCTTCAGGCAGTGAAGAAGGTCCTCTGGTGACTCATACGTGCGTATACTCACTGCTCTAATGACCTGATCGTCGTAGAGCCCCTTGATGAGGTACGCAATGCAGGCTTTATCTGTGAGGCCGCAGCGGCGAGTTTGGAGAGTTTGTCATAGTAATAGCCCTCGATGAGCTCACCTCGCTTCTGTCATCTCTCCTCCATTTCTCTGTGGAGTTGTTGCGATCTCGCTGTCATGGGGAATGCGTGCTTGATTTCTTCTTTCCATTCCGGCCAGGTTTTGTTGACGGAGGAGAGGGAGTCATACCATGTTTTTGCAGGCCCTTCCAACCTTGAGAGTGCATTTCCAGATGTCGGTAGACTTCTGCCAAGTCGTCCACGCGCCGTATCCACGCGTCTGCAGTTGGAGAGCTCGAAGACACCGGATTGAACGAAGGCACCAACCGAGCAGTCTCTGCCGCGCCGATGATGGGTGTAGCCGCTGCTTGCTGCATCTGAAGCAAGGCAATTCCATTGATAGCCTCTCTCACTGTTGCCTGAACGCTGGCTTGCAGGATTTCTGCCACATTATCGTTGACTGCGGTATCTGAGGTAAGTTGCCGCTGGTTACCGTTTTGTAGAGTGTGCCTTGACCTGAGTTATCATTCCCACCATTACTGACCGGTCGTCCGCCATCTTCAATGGTCGTATCCGTTGAAGATGCTCCGTTGCGGGTGACTGGCATAGTGGAGTTTGACGGTTACTTCTTAAGTTCGGGCGTACGTTGCCTATCCCTCTTCTGAACTGTTAGGAGTCAACAAATTAAACTGAGTTTATTAAATTTATTCCTTTCAAAATTAGGTCAGCATGGCCACAGCAATCTTGTCTCGTTCGTATCCGACACCCCGTCTCCTTCCGTCTGGCGCGGCACGGCGGCGTCGCTGGCGGGCGCACTTCCTCCTCACACTCTCTCTTTCCATCGTTCTCCGCACCTGCAGACGGCTCGGGCACTCGGGTTGCAGATCGGCACTTTTGCAGGGCGCCGTTCTTTGTCGAGAGTTGGCGTTCACACATTTTTTACTTTGTCTATTACATCGTACAACAAAGATATAGGCTTTTAAGTTTACTTCTGATTTGTCAGTAATTCAGGTAGCGTTTTCTTTTTTTTTTTGTAAGACTTAGTTGTTATCCTGGTTTGTGTTTTTGTTTCCGCTGGTTTTGTTTCGCCCCGTGTGCCTTATATGTTTTTCCCGCACGTGCACCAATCTTCTGAACATTTATGTGCTTCTGTTCACAATAAAGATTAGCTGTGATACAGCACTCGTATGTCCACTCGTCTTAGTCCTTTGTCCATGTGCGCTCACTACTTCCAAAATGAATTACATTCAACTAGCCCAACCCTCCTTTTTTCACAAAAGTGAATTACATGGTTTTACTCGATTTTGGTATATACAAAATACATATGACAGACTCAACAAAGCTCAACCTCTGGCAGTACCTAAATACTATAGCAAGGTCATATTTCAGTAGATCTAACTCAAAGAGGGCAAACGAAGGAACTCGAGTCAGAAAGGCATGTACTTACTTCAACAATGGCATCGACAGGACAAGCCTCCTGGCAGAAACCACAGTAGATGCACTTGGTCATGTCGATATCATAACGAGTGGTACGACGACTTCCATCCGCACGTTCCTCTGCCTCGATGGTGATGGCCTTCAATACGGGAGAAGGTGCACTATTAAATACCCGGCATTTGGAAAACATTCTCACAGCCCATTTAAGAGAACAGAACACACACAAAAAAAAGACTCCGTCGAAGCACAGTGTGCTGCAGTAGAACCATTAGGCATGTCTCGGCTTCATATTTCTTGGGTCCTATCGTCATCAGAAGCAGTGCTTCATATTGTGAGATAGTCAAAATAACATTCTTCTGCTCGTTGAATGCCTGAAGAAAGTTTGGACTGATGCTGACAAACGAGTAAAGAAAAGCATCATGTGTGCTCAGCGTATGCAGAAAGTGACACAAAATGTGAAAAAAGACTTGAGCAAAGGTGGCAGGAAGTTGCTGCTTGCCACTAAGAATAAACTTTAATCAGAAGACTCAACCAACAAAGAAGAAAAACATCCTGTGAAAAGCAACATTGAAATAAATTCTAAACTGCTATGAGGGACGCCGTATTAGAGAAACTTAGAGAAACTTTTGCTCAACAGGAGTTCTTTAGTGTGCAAAGTACATGGGGATCTTGCATTGTGCATCAACTGAAACATGACCGAAATCAAATGTGCACCCTCGGGATCAACAGTCGAGCGCCCTAGCCACTGAGCAATAGCAGTGGTAAAAATTTTAAAACTGCTTATTTAGTGTCACCAACAGAATGCTTCTGCTGTGTGGCCAATTTTATATCGACCAGGCAGACCACTGTATCAATGACCGACTATGCAAGTATCCAAGCACACGAAAGGCACTGAAAACCTATCATGCTGAAGCAACAATATCATACATCGTTCTGAGGGCAAAAGCTGCAACACATTTCTGAATAAGACCACAATGACCAGACTTCCTTCAGCTATGGTGACGTATCTGTCAGCCGTCCCTAGCTCTACATACACAAGAACTTGCATTTTTAATCCGTAACACCATACAATACTTCCTGTTTGATTACTCAACATTTTGTATTTATTCACCACCTTTCCTTCAGACTGCTGTCTTCCTTGTCGGAATGCATCATTTGGTTGCAGCATGCGTGTCATCTTTTTTATCTACCGTATTAGTCTGACACTGCTGTTCTGTCATTTCCGTCATTATGAACCAAGCAGCCCAAGTAAGCCCTCTTCTTTGCCAGGCTTAGCTGTTAATTATGCTGAATGCACACCTGAAGATATGTCCTCGGAGCATTTGTGTCTAACTGCCCCCCCCCCCCCCCCCCCCCCTTTCTGTCTACACAATATGCCTTTCTGAAACACTCCAAAACTGTCATGCTTCCATGCTGAAAGCACCATCTATGTAAACCGCACGTGTGTGAGAATAGTGAATTCGCATGCCATCTCAGAAGACTGCATTAGCAAGCTCCATAATTTTACTTTGATTTCTCTCCTGCCTCACATTTATGTAGAAGCATGCTGTTCAGAGAGATCTATGCAACCTCGAACACATGCAATCAAGGTGACAAATTTATTTGAGCATTTGCAATGAATCTCAAGTTGCACAAGGAAAGAGTGTTCAGAGCAAAAATTAGCATGCACAAGGTGACTACGATCTTAGTGGGAGCACAATTGTTAGGTGTCAACAGCACAATGTTCGCCTCACTATAAGCACACATGTTCATAAAGGTCTAATGTATCAGCCTACTGGGTATACAAGATCACTCAAATGTTTGCATGGAAGCACAGTGCATGAACAGCTGATGTTCATGTGCTGCCTCAACCCAACAGCCATGAATATACGAGCACACAGGACACTCTCTCGGGTGAATGGGTAAGAGATTCTGGCCCTGGAAATACCGACACTGAAACTACAAAGAGTGGCTTAGTCACATATAATAATGCAACAAATATCGATGATTATGTCAAATCGTGGGTGAATGCTGAACAGCGGGCGGTACAACGGCTCCAACAACGAAGGCAGTGAACAAAGAAAAAAAGCTTGCCAGACCGCTACAAGGGCTAATTTCAAGCTTTTACTTGTGCAAGTACACTGCAAAGTGAATGGTGACACAGCAGTAAAACTGGATAAGCACATTACCTTAAGCACAGTTTTTTCGTCCAATTTTTCAAACAACAGTACTGCCGTTTTTTGTTTCATTACTCGAAAACCTACTGGCCGCAAAGGAATGCACACTGGCAGGCAAAAATGACCCAGTCAAAATTCCCAACGTTGAGCTTCAACAATAGCTAACCAAGCTTGTGAAATACACTAGTTCATTTCTCAGTTGCAGAGTACAGTTTGCTCCATTTCAACCTTGCTTTTCTTGCTTACTACCACACTGCAGTACTAGGTGTCAGCATGTATGGTGTATAGCGGCACTAGTGTCCGCTTCCAAAATTTATAATGCAGCATAATATATTGAATTTGTTTCCGGATTGTCCATTTTGAATGTGCCGGATATTTCAGAGCTTTTAGATCATACCGAAACTCCGCTTCAAAAAGTGACCGATCTTTAAGTGCATTTTTTGGGTGCTTATGAATTGTCGCGCCATCTGGAAGCGGTCAATAGAAGCTTTCGGTTACTGCCATCATTACCTTCTGGAAATCGCCTCTTTTTCTTTCTTCTTTTTCATCTTAATTACCTCAGCTAATTTTTTTTTTCTCAGAACTTTCGCTCCTGCAACTCTTGAACATATTTTACTTTCATGGTGGTTATGCATTTATAAAAAATCTGAAACTTTGGAATTTGTCGCAGTTTCTTTAATAGCCACGAGTGCCGCCACTATTCGTAAACACCCGATTTTTGAACAATCAAAACCGCAGTTTTTTGATACATGGGCCCTATGGGAAGTTTTGCAACTGGTAATATTGAAGAGCTCTGGGATATTTTGCTTTCTCTATGCTATAGTTTTGCCGATAATTACCTGCACCGAAAAGTGAAAAAATGTGATTCAAAAGGTTACACTCAGATACCCAGTGAATGGTGAGTGAATGGTGAATGTGCACTTTTTCATAGAATGCCCACAATCCTTATCATTACACTGTCGTGTCTGTGGATTACCTACTTAAAGAGGACTATAAGAACAAATAGAAGTTAGCACATATCAATTGAGGAGTACTACATTCTGATCACAAAGAGACTACTCTCACCAAAAACAAAGCTTTTATGGGCTCGAAAAGAAAGAAAAATAAAAGAAGTGTTGCCAGTTGCTTTCACTGGCTGATTTCGCAAGTAAAACGCTTGTGCTCACACCCATTCAGAGGCTATGCTGCACTGCCACTCACTTATACATGGTGGCAACCCATCCCTTTTTGATAAAAGCGCCATGAGTTTGAATCAACTGGCAGGAAGCTTTTCAGGTCAAATTTTACCAATGCCTTTTGCCACCAGACATAGCTCTAGGGAGTATTTTTTTACTAAGAACAATAACTGGCTGGTGTTGCTCTTCAGTGTCCCTTAATCATTCCACATAAGGTGCTCCAATAATCCAAGGAGTCTTCTTATAACAAGCTGGATCAATCACATAACAATGAAGTCTTTAGAAAATGGGCCTTCGAAAACCAACCATGACCAGAATTGACTACGAGAAGTTGTGGGCTAAGAACTGCAAAGAGTACCTCAAAATAAACTTATTTAGATAATGAACTACAACATAGTTAGCTTAGTTTTAAATCTACACAGTCATACTTCCTGCTGGTTAGCACACTAGGAATACAAGGTTTCTTTCCCTATCATGAGGGTCCAAACTAGATACGTGAATTATAAGTAGGAGCGAGTAATGCAAAGATATGGTATCTTATGTGAAATTAGCAGCAGTTACAATTAGTTTTCACACGACAGTGGCTTTCGGCGCCAGTATGAATGCTTTCCACCAATAATCTCTAGTATAGTTCTCCAAGCAGTGACAAGTAAAACTTCATATTTAAATGCACAACATCATGAATGCTCTTACAAACGTGAAACCTGTTCAATCAAAAGATAACAGCCTCTTCGAGACTGTGGCAGTGCTTGCAGTAAAATGCATAAAATTGTAGAACCATTTAAGGTATATTGGAAGTTGCTTTTAAAATGCAACCCAATCGAGAGTGCAAAGCATGCAAAACTTGCGAACAGCCCTGCAGGCTCCATGAATATGGTTCTAGCACTGAAGTTTCCAGATGGACAAGAAAGGGCTTTTGACACTGAAATTTCTGTCATTCAGTGCGGGCTGCATCCACAAATCTGTTATCAATTCAGCCTTACGTTTATCCTTAGCCATCTGCCATGATACTGGCCTTTTTCAAAGAATCGATGCCATGCTACAACCTAGACTAAGAAGAATCAGTGCACAGAACAAGATCACTTGCTTCGTTACCCAAGACTGGCACATTCGGACATTGTTAGAGTTTTGCTGGAAAAATATTTTTTGGCAGCGCTGTTACGCAGTTATTTCCAAGCTAACAAGACAGAAGAGCTGCTAAGTGTCACTGCATGATTTTTCTAGCATCAGCAATACAGAGTGAGCATGGGAGCTTTCTTTGATGCAGTCAAATGGTCACAGAACCATTTTCTCAGATACCCGGCTTGTATTTCCAAAAAGATAATCAGTCTGAACGAGAGGGGCCCATGTAAGTAGGAATCACTGTATGCTAAAGAAATATAGATGCAAAAAAAAAAAAAAAAGAAAAAAAAAAAAGAAAACAGTGCCTTGCAGGCCCGTTTCAAGCACAAAGAGTTTATTGCATAATTTTCTGTAAATTCAAGCCATTTACATCATGCGTGTTTGACGACATGGTGCTTGCTTCCATGGATAGGGGGTGATTATAATATCATTTGAAATCTGTATCATTCTGGCCAGTTTTGCAGTTGTCTTCTTTACATGCCTAATGTCATTGCGTTCGCTGGAATCGGACAGACAGATGGGCGGATCAAAAGAATCCAATAGAATGGAAAGAAAATATCTAACTGCATCATAGTGGCTATACATTTATTGCACATTTTCTAGCTGCAGTATATAAACAAACTGAGGACACATCGCTCGGTAACTGCTTCTACAGCATGTGGAGAAAACTTGACCAAGTTGGTTTCCCTTTCCACTTACACATAGCGTTACAAGTCTATACTCATTCAAAGGTCCCGCCAGGGTGGTGCAGTGGTAAGACGCCCGACTACAGTGCCGGAGTACCCGGGTTCGAACCCGACCTCAGCGACTGCATTTTGATGGAGGCGAAACAAAGAGGCGTCCGTGTGCTGTGCGATGTCAGCACACGTTAAAGATCCCCAGGTGGTCGAAATTACTCCGTAGCCCTCCACTACGGCTCCTCTTTCTCTCTTTCCACTTTCACTCCCACCTTCCTCCCTTCTCTTACGGCGCAGTTGAGGTGTCCACAGAAAAACAAGTGAGACAGTTACCGCGCCTTTCCCTTTCTATATATCAATGTTTTTTTGTTTTTTTTTTTTACTCATTCAAAGGAATTAATGACAGCTCTATCACAGTTTTGTGTTAGCAAAAACCAATAGTATGACATTTCGTAACTTTGTTATCGCTTGTCCAGCAGAAAAAGACTTGTGGAGATATTTCGATATTTCGAAAGGTGTTTTTTCCCGCCACTGTTACTTAAAGGTCTACTGTCCAGGGAAGGACCTTTCAAGCAAAGGAGCCCAGTGTTTCGATCAGGTACCAGAGATAGTCTGTGCAAAATGCTGCAGTGACACGCACGCCGCAAAGCAACGAAAATACAAATCAAAACTCTCTCATGCTCTCCTTCGGGAAGCCAGCTTCGTTTCCTTGGCCCGTCGAGCCACAGTTATGATGTAGTTGCCGCGAACGACGTCCATTGGTCCGTCTCGCTGACTGACGGGAGAAGCTAGGATGGGCGTACACCACTAATTGTGTCCACCGCTCGCTGCTGCACGCTTTTCCCTCGCCCGTTTCGTTTTCGCGCACGCAGAGAGTACCACCATCACCACCCTCCTGCTCCGAGTCCGTTCTGTGTGCTGCGCTGTTTCTACAGCCTTCCCTTCTTTCGCGCAACCTGAAGCTTTCACTCCGACGTGACCTCTCGTTTTCTCTCCCTTTTAGGAGAGAGGTTCGGCGACTCGGCCAAACGCCAACGAGACAGCAAAAGTGAAGAAAAAGAAAAATCTCAAAGGTGCAGCCATGGCGTACGCGAGTGACATTCTCTACAAGATGCCCCACCTCCCGCCAAACGCGGAGGAGGATGGGGAATTTGGCTTACGGAGGCTAGACGACTGAGCAGGAGAGTGAAAAACCTCTGAGAGGGGACGGAATGAGAGGGAAGCGCAAAATTGGTTGATTGCAGTGGCTGTAACTCCGTTATTAATTACTCTTTTCAAAAACGTCTTGGGAATGAGAGGGAAGCGCAAAATTGGTTGATTGCAGTGGCTGTAACTCCGTTATTAATTACTCTTTTCAAAAACGTCTTGTGGCCTTGCGCTGTGGGGACGAAGCCTCAAAGCCACCGCGGGAAAAAAAAAAATTTGGACTAAAGGGTGGACAGTGGGCTTTTAAACTGTTTTCCCCATCCATGTAGATGGGTAAAATGATGTAAATGCGGCCTCTGTGATTGCTGACTCATGGCGAGTGCTACAATCTAGCAGCAGCCAAAATTAAAGCTACTGCTGGATGGAGTCACCACTTCGTTTGGACCAGCCATACATCCCGTTCCCGAGCTTGACAACAAAGTTCTCATCGTGAATGCCTGGCCTACACTTCAGCTATATTTGGCCTGCTTTTTAAAGGCAGCAAGCAAAGCTACAGATGCGGCTGCTCATGTCACTGAGCCATGGTCGCAAATGGTGAGTAAAGACTGCTATGCACAGGCATTTTTAAACAGTAGCAGGGGTGAACCATACATTGTGGCAGAAATTAAAGGGGAATACAAGGCTTGTTTTGTCCAATTTCTTTCGTTTCCTTCGCTGTTGTATTTCTTCATGTGCATCAGTCGAGATACCCTCCATTCAACGCTTACTTGGATGTTGGCACTTCTACGTTTCGCTACCGTCCTACGGGATCACCGATGTGGATGCAGCAGGTGCAAGAGCATCACTTCAAGCAACGGATATTTTGGGCCCTTTCAACGTGACACCAACAGCCGCACAACACTTGCCCTGACACGACCATTTGCCATGTGCCATGTGTGTGCGTGTGCTTGTGCAAACGCTTGTGAAGCGCGGCTTAGGAGAACTTTTTGTTGGGTTAGTTGGTAGCTGATCATTTTAAATTTAAGGCACCAAACCCACACTCACACACACACAAGAGAAGAAGGTGGCACTCTGTCTTGTTTTTCTTCTCGTGCGTGCGTGCGTGTGTATGTATGTGTGGATGCATGTGTGTGTGTGTGTGTGTGTAATGGGTGGGTTTGGCGCCTTTAAATTTAAAATGAAGTGCGGCGCTCAAAGAGACCGTCGTCGCTGCTGGTTAGTTCGAGGAGGTTTACTGATGCCAGTGAGTCTGGATCAGAGATGGAGGTCTGAACAAGAATGCTTAGGCCGACCTATGTGCTTCTTCGAGCCTGCACCCTCTTTCCCTCTGGACTCCTGAGTGTTCCAATTAACATCTTCAGAGATACACCGCCAAACACCGATGCGTTTTATATATCCAGCCACATCGATGATGCTGCTTTACACCACCTAGCCACCAGCCAAAAGATTCAGCACACTTAGGGGTCAAACATTTAGCGGCGATGGCAATCTGAACACTTCAGAAAAATATCACTAGAAAAAAATGTAGTTACAATACACAAACATTTATTAAATGAGATGTTCGAGCAGCTGGTACAGCACAGAGGTTAGGCATTCAGATAGGGGAGAAAACCTGGGCCAGGGGGCGCTGCGCCGCTCTGTGCGTCAGCGCCCCCCATGGAGACCCCGTCAAAACCTCTGCGCAGTGCGGCCGCGTCGTCTGCTCCCCGCCGCATAAAAAAGCATGCTGTCGTCTGCTCCGCGCTGCTTTCCAGCACGTGTTTGCGCGCGCTCGCTCGGTTGTTTCTCTCCTCCTCCGGCCGCATTCTGGCTACTGTCACGCTCCAACAAAGGGGGCAAGGAAAAAAAAACTGGAATGAAAAAGTGATGGCACGCTTTTTCGCAAAACTCGTGAAAGTGTTTTTCTCTCTTCTCTCTTTCGTGTTGAAACGATGGTTGTCGGTTTTTTTTTTTTAGGTATCTCGTACCGCTCGTATCTCGCACCTCTGTAACTGGCGGTGCCGCAGCAGCCATCGCGGAACCAAGTCTGCCTCAAAAAACAGATATATGTCATTAATGCCATCACTCGGCGCTTATAAAGGAAAAACACACATGTTAATCGTTCTATCTTCATAAGCGATCCTGCTTCGGACGCTCAAAACTGCGCATTCGCTAGAAAGAGATAACTGAACTAGGGATTGCACAGCGTTTGTGCAGCCGATCTTGTGGTTTTGTCGACGTACGCTCTTTTTCACCGTTTTTTTCTTCGTACGAGGATTACTGGACTGGCGTAAGGTGATGATGTCTCGCTCACGATTCCATCTCGCTTCCAGTCTCTGATGATTTCCCAGATGGTCTCTCAGTCTACAGTATTCGTCTTATACGGCTTAACCGCCACGGGGGTACTGCCCGGCATCTCAATAATGTCCATCTTCAGGACAGGTGTGCATACCAGCTCGCTCAAATTACTGGCGAAACATTCTCGATACTCGTTCAAAAGGTTAAGAAGCTCACCCTTTTGTTCTGTGGTCACTGAAGGGCCCACCTCCAGCCGTTGCTCCTCGATCCGTTAGCGATCTGTTTCAACACAGAGAATTTCTGGCTCGTCTACTTGGCAATTTGGCTGATCGGGTACCTCAACATTATCGACCTCTGTTACCCGCCTAAATCGCCGTCCTTTTCTGATAACGACCTCTCGGTCCCCGCTCGTGAAAACTGGCATTTCACCGTTCTTCATTTCAACAAGGATTTCGCTCTCAAAGGTGCCGCACAAAACTGGGCCAGAAAGACCAGAAGTCGTCGACAGTGTGATCCAATTGATTGAGTTAGGCCGAAGGATGCTCTCACTAGTGGTCAGCACTCAACGAGGGGCTCCAGATGGGAGAACGGGCATTTTTCTCTGCGCCAGAAACGCAGGCAACCCCCAAGCCTTGCGTAAGCCACGTATGGAAGCTCCGTATAACTTCTACCTGCGAGAAGATCGACCAACAATGTATCGTCCGGGACAACAAAAATTGGAATGTTTTCGCCTTTAACCTCGTCAATCTCCAGGTCAGCGTAACACTTCCCAATTGCTCTTGCCGATGGTGTGCCCTGACTGCCGAAACCGTAGAGTGCTGTGGAATCTTCCATCAGTTCTGCGTCGCAGCGTGCTGCCGATGCACGTAGAAGGCACACAGAGCTCCCGTTGTCAATCATGCCAACGAGGGTCTTCGTCCCATTCCGGATCACTTGCTTAAGTAGCGCTCCTGGAGTGATTTTCTCCTTGGACACTGTATTGGTCTCACTGCTTTTGGCGGAACAAAGACGCTGAGTATGGCCGCTCTTTCCACAACGCAAGCACTTCATTTCACGCCTTTCTTCTGGGCAGTCGCGGGAGATGTGGCCAAATCGCCCACAGTTGTAGCACTTTGGCTCGCCTTTATTATTAGTCAGAGGTGGTCTCCAGTCTTTGTTTGGTCGCTCGACGGTGCTTTCCCACACCAGTGGTCTTGCTGGATCCCTTGTTTTCGTTACGGTGATTGGCTTCTCATGTGAAGAGCCGAACCGCTGCTCCCGCTCTCGGTCTATGCGCTCAAAATCGATGATGTCGTGGTGGAGGTCATCATCGTCATCGTGGGTGCGTCCTAGTAGCATCATACACAGTTGTCTCGAATGCAATCCAGTCAACACCTGCTCTCTGGTGTCGCAGAATTCGAGATTGGCCTCCCCACACAAGCGAAGGAAGTATGCCGTCATACTTTCATTGCGCTGCTGCACGCGTTCCTGCATCTTCCTCCACCTCTCGGCTGCTCGGGTCTGGCCACAAAAGGTGCGGCGGAAGTGGTATTTGAAGTTTTCCCATGACAATGCTACTTCGCTTCGAGAACGAAACCAGTCCTTGGCAGGTCCGACCAAGTGGCCTTTAGCAGTTTCAAACCGAAACTCCTCCAGCCCCCGATGTAAGGTAGCTGTCATTTGGAGGTTTTCGAGCCACTCCTTCGCAGAGGCCACATCGCCACCACCCTTGAAGTAGGCAATGTTCTTGCCTAGGTCAGGCACCACGTGATAGTTCGGTGCTGCTGCTGTAGTGCCTGGAGTTCCCGATGACCCCGGCAAGACGAGTCGCTCCAGCAGGCTTGTTAAAAGGTGGTCCTTTTCGCGCACTGCACTTAGAAGTTCCGTCACGGTAAGCTCTCGTTCGCCCTTGCGCCATCCGCACCATCACTGGTGTCCGCTGTCGTATCTTTAGGTGATACACTCATGCTAGTTTCTTTAGTGCACAAGGTCACAATTCACCCACTTCGCTCACGAGGAGGGTTGCGCAGTCCTCAGTCTTCTCCGGTTTGCGTTGGTCTCAATCCCACTTCTGATATATTAGAGTTTGAACGAAAAAAAAAAAAAAAAGAAGTGAAAAAAAAACAACCTTGACACACAAATAAAATACGAAAAAGTACAATGGGTATATTGAAAATTAACACTAGATTTATAATTACGCTCTTTTTTCGCACACCCACGTCACGCAGTTTTCTAGCGTCCGCTCTTCGTGCCAACGCTCCGCTCACTCTTCGCACATTTCCTCAACGTCTGCTCTCAATGACAACGCACCGCACACTCGTTCTCACGCGCTTCGCACTCCTCACGTTCCCCTGATCGCACTCTCTCACCACATAAGTTGTGAACAAGGTCCGAGGTTGCATGCGCGCGTCGACATCCAGGCACGTGGAGCGGTGGTCGGGTCGACGCACCACTCCGTGTCCAAGGGGCGGACGGCCGACGCCCAGGGGAAGGAATTGCGCAGTAGTAAAAAAAAGGGTCGCTAACACTATACATCCTCAAGAGACAGTGACTCACACAAGGCTGCTCTCATCAATAAACGAGTGGGAATTTGTTTATTGTATATCTTTAAAGCAATTCAACGTAGGCCAGCCCATGAGAGGTCTCCTAATATAGTGCTTTTAATATCACAAATGGTTGCAACATCAGATGTAAATTTTATGACCCAATTTTAAAAAAACAAAGGCTTGTTTGCCTCGGTCCAGCAGCCAGAAATTGTACAACTCTGTGGCTTCTTCCTGTGCCAAAAATTATACACATCTGTACATACTACTGTTGGTGCAACGGGTTCACAATATGCCAGATGTAAGAAAAATCCTCACTCTGCAAGTCTCAAAGAGCATCGTTCAGTCAGCGTTTAATTTTCTTCTGAGAAAGCAAAGGTGCTGTAAACGTCTTCATCTCACTCCTGGTGGCACTTCAACAGCATGGTGTGGGAAGGGATGAAGGAGGGAATGAAAGAAAGATGACCAAGTTGCAATGTAGTGGAGGATCCCCTTCAATTTCGACAGCCTATGCTCAGCAGGTGGTCATCTTTTACATTTTGCCACTATAAAAATGCAGCCACCAGGATCAGAATTGAATCCCAGATCTTAGTCTGCACTTGCATAAACAGCTTCTGTAATGCACCTACTGGTCTGCTCCCGCTAGATGCATGAAGAATCACATTTTGCAAATCCAGGGCTTTCTATAACTTCTGCCACTAGTAGAAAAGCGGCTTGGATGTGTGATGACTTTTGCAAATCAAATGCTAAAATCCCATCAATGATTTCCAAAGCAGAAAATACTAACACCTCAAATGCACAGTTCACATTCTGAAAGCCGAAAATAAAAACGAGATGAAAAAAGTGGTCAAATCTGCTAAAGATTAAAGGAATGATTATTAACAAGGCATTAAACGAAATGATCGTCATATACTTTCATACTTAAATGGCTGCTTACTATAGTGTACCGATCACTGCAAGTAGAGAGAATCAACTTGTCTATACAGTGCAGTCCACTTATAACGATGCCAGAATAACGATATTATCGCTTATAACAATCAAATTCTTGGGATTTATCATCTTACTCATTGAACCTATGCAAAATTAAACCAGATACTATATAGATCAATTATCAGCGGTACATCGGATACGATAGTTTTATCACCGCCCAGTAGATGCTTACCACGAAAATTTGAATGTTTAACAAAATATAAAATATTAAGAAGCCAATGACATGAAAACTCGACATATGCGGCGAAAACGAACTGTCGTGGAGAAATCCGCGAGCGCCATTGCGTGAGGTTAGGAAATGAACACTATCATCGCAATCACAGCCTGTTGACGCGCAAAGGGCGTGGCTGCGGCCGTATCGTCATCGCCATTGCCGATCCTGCGTCTGTGGAAGATGACAGAGACCACATGGATGGATGGTGCGATAGCTCTCGAGATAAAACAGCAGATTCATCGGGATTTCTGGCAGGGTTTCAAGGTTGGAAGCCTCACGAATAAATATGAGCATTCACACACTACGATTTTAATGATCATCAAGGCTGGGGATGTCCTGCAGGTCATCCAGTCGCTAATCGGTTTCGTGCATGCAAAAAGGACTGCCGCCAGCGCACATGCGCGACTGTCAAGCTTCAGCTGTTGCTCAAGCAAGCACGAATTCCTGATTTTTAAAAGTATGCTTAAGTTATTTTATGGCTATTGATGTATGCTGCAATAAAATGTTTAGTGCGCTTTACGATGATTAGTGTTGTTCAATCCGATTTGCTCATCGCTAGTAAGTAGGCAAGCCTACAAGTATGGGAAAATATGTGGGAGTGCTTTTTTTTAGTTTTTCTTTTTTTTTGCCGGTCTAGATACAACGATAGGATTTTCTGGTTTTCTCAAAATCATTATAAGTGGATTGCACTGTATTCTCGTCAAGCCCTGCGAACAAGTGCTAAAATGGCGAGAATTGGGCCTAGTTGGTTATTTACAGTGGTTCATCGTGTTGTTGTGTTTCTTGTAGTTCTAGGTGTTAGCGCGGTGAACCACTATGTACAAGTGCTGTCAAAGAAATGAAAGGAAGTGTTAGAGGAAGAAATGTATTTCACCCCCCCATTTTATGGATCCTTGAAAAGGTATATGCAGGGAAACTGTCATTGTGCAAATTGCAGTATAACCCAAATATAATAGTCTTTTCTGATGACCTTATTATGTCAGATTTCTGCCTCGTATTATACGCGGATCCAAACAAATTTCAGCCTAAATTCGCAGTTGTGGTCTCGTTACTGTTCACCGCTATCAGCATCAGGCTTCCAGCGAGTCTAGCAGTGGCATTGGCTGATTGTTAGATGGTTTCAATTTCCTCACACTGACACCCCCCCCCCCCTTTTCCCCCCATTCCTTGTGACCTAGGCATGACCACGGTGCTTGCGATGTACACACTACCGCACGTCGATCGCATGTTGCACGATGCAAGGGAATGATGAAAGCAGCACTCGGCATTTCCCGAGGGTATCTTGCATGCCTCTCCAGCCATGCTGGCCAATCCAACCAATCCTGTCCAATTCAATTCAAACCTGTCCAATCCAATCCAGTCCAATCTAATCTAGTCCAATCCAATCCTGTCCAATGCTGAGCACACGCTCGCCCGAAATGCGCCACTGATTAGCCTATAACCATCACTACTGTCATCCTCACGCAACAGAAGGAGAATTAAGATGCGCTACTCACTATGTCTAGCTATGTTGTTGTTGCATTAAAGATGAGACATCTTCTGGTTGCTTCTTCACTGCCAGATGGCGCGGCGATCACACGGCATCCGCCAGCTGTGGTGGTTGCTAGGAAACAGCTCTATGTAGCTTTCACTACAAAAGATCTCTGAACAGAGTTCTGCCAAGTGTAACCATGTTGTGAAGATTTCACTGAATACCATGTTTAACTGTGCTAAACCTCTGCTAATTTTTTCCATCTGGCTACGAGCTTCAGTAAGGCAGTTCAGGAGACAATTTTATGACTGCCGTTTCAGGGCATAATTTACCCAACACAATGCTGAAGCTTTTTAGCTGCTTAGGTGTGAAGACAACAGACGCACACCAGCAGGCTGCCATTTCTGTCCTCCGTTCATTTCTTGTGCACTCTGTCCAAACATTTGTGACATATTAACGAGTTCGAATCGGTGGTACAGCCAAGAACTATATGGAGTCTCTTGTGGTGCCATTTCTGACTGCTGTCAACGTATGCACATTTTGTTTCAGCATGCGGGCACTCCAGAATACTAGGTCCACCACTGCACAGCTTTGACTTACCAACATGTTTCCACAGTTGATAATGCATATCACAGGTCTGCCCTATTGCAACACATTTAGTAGCTACCAAGGAAGGTGAACAGCTCGCTGGTGGCAGGCACGTATCTGACAGCAAAAAGTCAAGAGGATTTTTGGAGCGCTGCAGCTTGGAGAACAGCACACTTCACCTATATCAAGCAGATGGTATCCCCATGGATTCGATGGAAGAAATGACCGTGGCAGGTCGATGAACCAGCTTGTGAACAGACTTCATGCCCATTCCAGTGATGAGCCAGGACAATCAGATTGAGGCATCTTCTCGCACGTTTCACTTTAGTTGAATCCATGGCGTGGTCCAGGCCGCTTGCAGACACTTGGCACGGGCTTCTGTCAGCCCCTTCACTTTCACTGCTGCCCGCCTCTTGCTGGTTACAGTCAACCGACTGTAACCCCGACAGACTGCCTCGTTTTTTTGATAATGGTTGTCTTTCTACGGGCTGCTTTTTTGTTTTTAAGAGTTTTCGGCAGGTTACGTGGGAAGTCAGGAAATCTTGCTGGAACCGCATCACCCACCAGTGATGCCTTCTGTGGAGTACTCACCAAGACTTGCCCTCTTACTGTCCAGGTCTTCGACACAAGATGAGGCTCGAAATGCTTTTCGCAAACATGATCACTCGCTGACGCGACCCTTCCTTGGTATAGCTCAACACCATAGGTTCAAGCGTTGTTCAGCTTTTGGAGCAAAGAAAAGAGACAGTTTCTCAGTACAGCTTTTGCAACCCATTGTGTAGTATAGAATGAAACACTTCTCGCCCACAGCACTCATGTATGCATATCTGTCAAGATAGAGCGTGCATATAACATATGGAAGAGAGTGTCCAAATGTGCTGTGACAACTGCCGGCGGCGCTAACGAAGACCCCAGTTGTCCTCAAGCTATCTGTCGACGAGCAACCAAAGCTTGCATGCGCCAAGGTAGACGGCGTCTCCTCATTATAGTTCATCATGATCAAACTGCACATCTATGCCAATGTAGGGTCAAAAGAGATACCAGGAAGACAACAGTCACTTTGTATGGAGTGTTTATGATACTATGATACAACGTTACTAGAACAAACTCAATTTCACAGCTCCGCCTGGAAAGATGTCCCCGGTGGTCGTCGCATGAACTAACAGCGCTGCAGTCGACTCTTGCTCCTTGCCGGGCGCGTCTGCTACACGCAGCGCGGAAGCATGGAGCGGCTGGCACATACGTAGCTGTTGCGTGTTGCCGTTGCACTGTACACGGCTGCAGTGCAGTTGTGACTGCATTACGACAGTTTTGGCTTCGAAGGAATGCATTACCTCAGAGAATGCGTTTGTGTGATGCGAAATTTAATGGCATGAAACAAGTGTGACAGCGTTGTCAACCTGCTTGTCAGAACCACCGTTCTAGTAACGGTGTCTGCTCTTCGGTTTCTTTTCTTTTTATTATACGATATCGTGACGCGCAAGTCATTTCATATTAAATTACAACGTAGCCGTTCATTGCGCAGCGTTGGTGCCATGCAATTGTCCGCTTATTTAGCATCCGCCTTCTTTTCCAGTTTCAGTCCAATTCGTGACAGGGATTCAAACCGCCGACATGTGCTCCTCTAATTCTATGCCATTCACTGTAAACATAGGGTGTGCGACGAGAAGATACTGAGTCTTCCCCCTAAAATCAAACCAAATAGACGTACGCTTTGCCAACTACGTGCCAGCCTCTAGATGCCTAAAATTGGCGGAATGAAGAGACAGCGTCAAAGGCACTATCGCGTCCTCTTTTAAGATGAAGCTTAAGCGTTCTGCTATATTTTTCTAACATCAGGCCTCTTCATGCTGGCCTGCATGCTTTGCACCAGGGGCAATGCAGCCTATTGAAACGATTACTTGGAAGTCCGTCATTTAATGTTCGTGTCACTGATGGACGTCGTTGAGATTAAAAGGGAGCACACGCTCTGCACAGAAGCGATAGCTTACTTCAAAGTGAACAATTTCTGATCTGCATTTAGGAAAGAAGTTATAGTCAAGTACTCTTGCGATAGTTCGAGCAAGGCTCTTTATTTTCTTGCTGGCACATATTTCGAACACAAAAGGCATTATATACCAAAGAGAAAGCACCCTAATAATCGCGCTGCCCCGTGTGTTTCTACAGCAATGCCGGAAGAGAACTTTCAAGATTCCAAGAGCCTATCAGTGTACATAGCGCAAATCGGACAGCTGAGCTACACAAACAGATTTTGATTTGGATCATTTTGAGTTCGTCACAGTACCAGCAATTCGAAGGAAATGTGAGTATTTTCACGGCAAGGAAATTGACGAGCCATGAGGGCGAGAAAATTTAGTTTGTTGAGAAGACTTACAAAACCTTACCTTACAAAAACCATTATTAACCGCCGTTCAAGTGCCCATCCCTCATGTAATGTCCCATCTGGGGGCCCTTGAGGTTCTAATAAATAAATAAATAAAATAAATAAATAAAGACTCTAGTTATTGAGCAGTTAATTGTCACAGCAATGATGTTGCACATAAAGTTCTCATATCATGTGAATTGAGTGTTGATTACGTAGACGCTCTTCTGAAGCAAAGAAATTGTGCACGGGGCTTCCAACTCGGAGATAATGCGAAGAGAGGAGACATCATAAGAACTGCAGAGAAATTCGATAAGCAAGATGATCACAAAAATTTAAATATCTTCAAAATAACTGAGCATGCGGCATAGAAACCGCATCACTGCAATCTGCGACAGCTGTCAAGAAAAAGAAAAAAGAGAATGACTGAATAAAGCCTTTATTTGACTGAGTAATTAGGGAGTTAGGAGGGATGGGAATGTAACTTCTCGCTTCTTCACGGTTCTTCAAGCTGTTTCTCTTTGCTAAAAGATAAGCATCTAAAAAGTTCAGAAGAGGATCAGATCAGCATCTACAAGCTAGGCCTTCCAGACTTGCAACGATTGGTATGTCAAGCTCCTGCCTGGACTGAAGTATGATGTCAAATGGCTTCGTAACTGCATTTTTGTGAGGCGGGCAAGCACAAAAGCGTATAAGCTTCTGAATGAGCTCAAGATATGCTACCAACCAAGCATATGAGCTCCTTAAGTCATGCATTGAAGTGCATTCACTGCAAATATGGTTCTTGCTGTTGAAGAAATACAAAATCAAATGCAAACAAAAAACAAAAAATGGTCAGAAGAAGTTAGGAACGCTCATTTCCCACTAGACACATAAAAAGGATTATGCTGCACACTCAAATATTTCCCAAAAGAAGTATAATGTTCTCCTTTGTATTGCTTGTAACCTGCAATGTTTGTCTATGTTGAAGTAGTCAAGTTCTGGTTGTTTGCTGCATTTCATTAGCATTCTACATTAGTGTTGTTGACAATATTGCATTTTGCTCATTTTTTCTTGTTGCGCTAATAAATACCTTAGGTTCATTCAATAACTTCTAACGTCCTTTCTGGCACTGTAGATACCTTGAATGTCATGTTTTAAAACTGCAGTACAGTGCTAGTTTGAAATTATATTAACTTCCCCTACAAGCAGTAAAGTTAGTCGTTTTCCTTTTCTCTGTGTGTATGTGTGTGTGCGTAAATGGGGAGGGGAATCTCTCAAGGGCATGACTTGATTACTCGCAATATAAGTTTTTGAATAGACTCATGCGCTTATTCGGTCATTTCCTTTCACAGTGCGCATGCCCATTCTCACCGATTCCTCTTTTAGTGAACTCATTAAATAACTCTTCACATGTGACATTTAGATGACAAAAGAATTTTTTTTTTTACACTGCTAATATACGGGAGTGCGAGAGTGCCAATCCGGAGCTATGTTCCATGCCATACCTCGAAAGTAAGACATTAAGAAAAGCGCTTCTGACAAGGCGAAGACGGAGGCCGTTTATTCGTAATTTGTGTTCCCTATATCGTTTGACTTCATGCACTGCATGAACAGGCTGCCCAGGCTAGCAGATTTCTGCATGTAATAGAGGCAATCTGCGCAGCGCAGTAATAAACGTTACACCTATACTACACCTTCTAAGGTTAGAGCGCTCCTTGAAAATTTCACTAATTTATTTGTATGACAGGATCTATGCCCTGAAAGAACACACTACAAAACACAGGCCAGGGAGTAAAGTAAGAAACTGCTTGTAACTAAGCTGACGGCGCTCACACTTGTTTCACAGCATTAACAAGTGAATTTCGCATAACACAAACGCGTTCTCCGATGTAATGCATCACTTCGAAGCCAAAGCTGTCGTAATGTAGTTATAATTATGCTGCAGCCATGTACAGTGCAATGGCAGCACGCAAAAGCTACGCGTGTGCTGGCCGCTCCAGGCTTCCGTGCCGCGTGTAGCAGACAACTGGCCCAGCAAGGAGCAAGAGCTGACTGCAGCCCCGCTAGTTCCCGCGACGGCCACCTGGGCACACTCCTCCACTGGGCAATATGGGGAGCTGTGAAACTGAGTTTGTTGTACAGTCGAACCTCATTGTAACGAAGCAGTATGAAGCGCGAAAATTTGTTCCTCATGTCCGATAATCATTATAAAAGTGCGCGCCCAAATCCCTGTAAATAAGATTGCTATAAAACGAAACAAAATGTCCACTGATATGGACAACACAAAGGAGAAAAAATGCACACTTTTTTTAATTAAGAGCTTAGCATAAGCATGAAATCTCGCTTTTCCTCACATGTTGGAGAGCAAAAATGAATACTAAGAAGGAATGTTGCCTCCGCGCATAATTTCCACGACGGAGCCAACGGTCTCTCGGGGAACGTAGCGTGCGTGCACGTGTCGGCCGCAGTGGCAGAGGCACGACAGGGGCTCACACTATGATGAGGCAATGGTGATGACATGCCAGTCAGATGATTGTCAACCCTTGCATGGCCGGACGCGAGCTGCAGCGGCGGCAACGCTCAAGTCCGGCTATAACCGTTTATGACCTCAGAGATCACCGCATGCAGTAATCTCAGAGGCCATGGGCTGTTGGTGCTAGCACGGTCAGTCTTGGGGGAGAGCACGCGCTCTTTCTTACGGCCTTCTCAATCGCCGCGGGAACAATGGGAATGTTTCTCCTTGAATTACGCTCTTCGCCGCCGCAAGGGGCGCGACCTGCTCACTGTTCGCTCTGCGTCTGCTTCAGCAGCTTTCGCGCTGTCGCTCCCGAGATTCGTGGTGAGCGCAGTCCCGAAATGAAAGAACACAGAAGGTAGATGCTGCAGCGGCATGTCGTCAACATACTACACATGTGAACGGATATAAAAAACTGTCGTTCAGCAAACGTTCGACAAGCATGACATACACTGCGGCATGGTAGCTACTTTTGTCCATTTTAACACGAATTTTTCCCAAGCGTGCACAAGAATAGGAACAAAAAAAAAACAAAACAAAACTGAATGAGCAGTGATCACATCGAAGCTTCTTCAAGGCTAACATGACAGCAACTCGTCTGCAACAGCAAAACTGTCTTTCAGCGCTACATGCTAAACCATCCATGTAGCACCGAAAACGAAAATAATTTAATAAAAATGTAATGTAAACTTCAAAATGCTTGCATGATATAAAGTATTAGTATAACAGTCAAAGTAAACGTTGTAGGGTTGAGTTTTAAATGTTATTGCAATTCATATATTAGCCAATGTGTGGTATTATATACATTATTTTAATTTTGCAAATACATTGCTTTAATGAAAATTTTACATAATATTAAGCTTAATATGAAAACAATCAAAAATGGTTTGATATTCATGACACCACTTGTGCTGGAAGTGGTAAAAAGAGGTCAATAAATGATGACGGTGATACTCGATGCAGTGACTTACAAATGAGTTCACCTGCTATATTGAAAGTGTGCAAGAAATTTCTAAAGCGTTAAAGAAGGACACCCTCACTGAAGACTCATTTCAAGCCCTATATAGCGACCCATTGAGGCTCTCTTCGGGAAAGTAATGTGCGGAAGGGAACGACATATGCTAGATGCGAGGGCTGTAACAGCTAGCAGCACATGAATACATTGTCAAGACGGACGTTTCACCTGAGAGCAAAATCAAGGCACTAAAGAAAGTGATGACATCTCCTACCATCCCATATTCCGATTTACCTTATGTCACAGGATATACCGTTTAGTTAATCAACTTCGAGTGTGACGCTTGCGCTATTTTTCTTGAAGTTAGCGAAAGAAGCAGCCCCATGTAGTACACTCTTCTACGAGGACATTATTTTAGTGGACTGCATTATCCGAAACCAGAGCTTGTTGCCCTATTGGACAAGCTTTCTTTTTTTTCGAAAAAGCTGCCGTACACCTACTACACACAAATGTTCTCGAGGTACTTAAGATCCTGATTCAGTCAGCATTTGAGAATTCAACACTAAGTTGCCCGAAAAGAATTGACAACAGCTATGTTATTAGGTCCGCTTCTTTGATATCTGAAAAATTTCTCAAAATTATTCTTCTCAATTAATTATACCAGGAAAGTGACAGAGAAGACCGAGAGGCCAACTCCTTATGTGCACAAGCCGTACAAAAGATTTTGAGACGTAATCTTCTAGACGCAGGTCGCATTTTGACGAATTGGTGAATATAAAGTGCACTGTGTAACTTTGAAGGACAATTTTTTTATTGTTTGCCGCTCTTTTCGATTGTGCTGAGCTGTTTATGCCCATTTCCTTGATTAAAAGTAGTCGCAAGACTACATATACATCTTCGGTCTTTCAACCGACTGATATGTTTTGAACGAAGCTAGCACAGCCCACTCCACTAGACAAGTGACATTTTTACTATATGAGTAAATTTTTGTTTACTTTGAATCTGAGACGCGCCATGAATTTTCGCCGGTGCCTCTTTCGATCTGAACGAAAACGGCAGTGCTTGACAGAATTTCCACCCAACAGTTCACTATGTACTCACGTCAGGTCGCGCTACACCTGCTTAAAACATTCAAAGGCACATTGCATAGCCTGGTAAATTTATTTTTTTACAAAACTTAGGGGCAAAAAATGTTGAAGTGTACCTGAAGCTTCATATTCAACTGTGCACGGCCACACTGATGAAGGCGCGTGCGCGAGTGGATTGTTGACTGTATTTTATTCCTCGTACATGATAAATGTTCGATGCTGATTACGGCCTTTGTATAAACCATAAGGGGCAAAATGTCAGGACCTGCCGGTTGCAACTGACGTGGGCGAAGCTAAAAGCGAGCGCGCGTTTCCCTTGCGCGTGAACGGGTGTGGCGGAGGAGCAGCAGTGGGGCGGTGGCGACCCCACTGAGGCGCGCCGGGCGGTGGAAACAGACCCCATTGGAGAGGTTGTAAGAGAAGAGAAGCGCGCTCTCCCTCGAGACCGGCCGTGCTGCTAGTTTGTCTCCGCCGCTAGATGACGTGGCACGCGAACGCGCGGTAGGGTGCCTTGATGCCTTTTGCCTCTGCTTTCAGATTGAGGACACCCTTTGTACCATCCCGCGCCACCATTTTCCCCTCCCGGCGACAGGTTGAGTCCCACTCAACAGTTGCGTGCAGAGAGCAATACTTGCGGCAGGGGCTCTCCGCAGTTGTGTGGCGACTGAAGTAATGCGAATTAACTGGAAAAAGACGGCTTTTTCTTTTTATTTGCTCTTGGCAGTACTGTTCTGGCAGTTTCAAGAGTGACCTTTACGTGAAGCAGCGGTTGGAGTTGGATTGACAAATTTCGTACAAACATGCTGCATTTGTTGTTCGAGCACTTTTTTCAATGTGCCAGCACCGCGGAGGATGATCTAGCTTACAAATGTAACTATCTTTGTGCAGTTCAAACCCACTCTTCCATCGTTCGTTCAGATCTCTTCCCTGTATCTCATTACAGTTTGATATCTGAGGTATATTCAACGCAGCAAATGCATTGTTTTTCCAACCGTTCCTTCTCCGGCATGGACTGAGGACAAATATGAATCGGGAGGGTCATATTTTCTCAAGTTCTTCTAGCCTGAATGGAGACGCTTGGTTGTGAATTGGTGGTACGATGGCTTGCTGGATTATAGTTGCTATGTTGCCTTTACTAGGATAAATTTAAGTAAAGCGTTATTTTTATTTTTCTAAATAGCTTGGTGTACATTAACCCGAAAGAATACGGGAGGAGCTGGTTATCAAAGAAAAAGCTAATTTTAGAAGGTAAACGCGCGACTAGTTTTGTCTTCTCTTCATCTACGTTTTTGTTCTTTCCCTCTAAATGGGGACCAGACTTGAATTTTGTCAAGTTGATGTAAACGTGTCTAATGATGAAGAAAACCACTAAAGGTGACCGGGTTACCAAGAAACCTGAGAAAATAAGCCCTTGATTGCTACACGTTTTTAATACTGCTGCCCCGGCCATGCTTAATCACTGCAACTATCAAAAGGAAGCACGAGAATACCTAGCTTGTGAGGAACCGTCCATACTCACTCTATAATCGTCGGACAAGGCACTTTACTAGTTAAAGCATGCATATAGAATGGATGAAAAACCAAGTTATAATCATTAAACGCACAAAAATAAAATATCCAGGAAGGCAACGGACAGGCTATCATTGCCGCTCAAGTCATCTAGATGAGAAAGAGAAATAGAAAAATCCCAAAATTTCAGCACAGACACATGCACGACGAATTTTGCTCATGCCAATGACCTGCGACGCCAACAAAAGGAAGCCCTTTTTCTTACCTTCTGCCATCTCTTTTATACTGAAATGGGTAAGGGGATTACTTTTACCTACTGGCATCATTAGAATAAACTCGGTGAGGTAGGGTGAAAAAATCGAAGGGAGCAGGTGGGAGGGGTGGTAATCTGGGTGCCTTTGTGAACTGCACAAAATGCAGTGACGAAAGCTTCAGACACGCACTTCATAGCAAAAGCCCCTATTTAATGCGGCGATTTTACCGGGAAACGCCTTCTTCGTCAGGTTACTGAAGAAAGCCTCGGTAAATTTAGGTGTTGCTTAGCAGGTTAGATTCTCATCTCCCCTTGGAGCCATCATTTCAGCTAAAAGCGCCGAGCACCTATTAAAACGAATAAAATATGACAAACAATGAGAATTTTAAACAATGAGATGGAAAATGAAATTCGTAGGAACACCTTAACCAACAACTTCTCACCTCGCCTTTAGCATAGCTTGACAGCTGCTAGAGTATTACCCGTTTTCGAGCCCACTTATCAGGCAATATGTGACTCAGGTCTCATAGACAAAACAGGACTTCTGATAACATTGTGCAGAAAGTGTAGCTTGGATCGAGGAGCTTCGTTTGTGCTGGCGTGCTGAAGGGCAGAAAAATGCGAAACATCGGCTGAAATTACATTCTACCTAGCCACAGATGACCATTGCACACATTTCATAAATAAAAGGCATAAAATATATTACTACTATATTTGGATATTTCCACATGCATGCTGTACACAAGACCTCCAGAACGTCCCTGTCACTATCTCAAAGTAGTCTGAAAGTTCCTGTCCCTCTCAAAATGTTCTTAAAACAGCTCTCTTACGCAGTGAGTATACTTTTGTTGCACTACAAAAAGACTTTCACGCTAAGTCCCAAGGAATCGAAATTTTGACTATCACAAGTGAGCAAACAGCGACGGGTATGCTACGCATATCAGAATGTAAATATTGTTCTCAAGGCAAAGAGCTTCTGGGCAGATGACCAACAAAATATGACAGAATTAAATGCAACTAACTTCGTTTCACAGCTACAACACTCTGATACCATCCTGCCTTGGTAGAACAAATTTTCGAAAATTCGAACGATAGCAGTAGTTTTATCATCGAAACCGGCCGCCGCCCCATTGCGCCATGCTTCCAAACGGGCAAGTGGGACCCAACATGCCACCGGAGAGAGCAGTGTCTCCACCCTGAAAGCAGAGGCGAAAAGCATCGAGGCACCTTAAAACATGGCCCGCATGGAGCGTTTTTCCGGGCGATTCGCCGGCGTCGACGGCAGCAGAGCGTTTTTTTGCCACTGGAGAGAACCCTTTTGACAAATCGTCGGGATCTGGCTGAACAGAAAAAAATGCCGACGACGCACCGACGCCGGAAGTGGGCAGCGGCAGAGGGCCAATAAGAGCAGGAGCAGCCATCAAGTGATTCCGGTCGGAGCTACGCCGGCCAAGAGAGACTCGCTCGCTAGAGCGGAAAGAAAGATGGGGGGTTTGGCGCTCCGACGGCGCCGAGGGTTTCGGGTTTCTCGGCCGAAATGGCCGAGCAGCATGTTGTCTTTCGAAGTAACTCCGCGCACGAGGCGACGACAAAAAGGTTCAGGCATCAGGCACTGCGCATTTTCTTTTTTTTTCTTTTAGGTTAGCTAGATAAAGCGACGAGTAGTTTTGTTGGTGTGTGATATTGTGCCCTGTTTTTGTTTTCTATATTAAGGGCCCCTTCCGGAGAACAGTGCATTGTGCCCTCGACGCATTGTCGATGGGTCAGTTCTATGGCATTTTCAAGTCGCGGTTGCACAAGTTTGTTGCAGGAGGAAGAGTTCGGTGAAGGTGGACCGACCGCTGGGGCCACGTGCGAGTGTCTACGCTGAGCTCGGAGGCTGTTTATGAGCTGCTAGCCTTGCCAGCAGACCTCAGATACCTCCCTTGTGCTATGGCTTCTGTATTTGGATCCATAGCTGTCGGAAGTGACGCCTGTGCCTATTTTCTTGGCACACCTGACCCAGAAGAAAGAGAGAAAACCACAACTTGAAGCTCGCAGTGACAGGGAAAACAAGATGCGCGCAAGGGGCACGTGCGTCACGCAACTGGGCGGCAAAAAAACACCGCTCGGCTGCTGACCGTGCGAAAGTGAAATCGTCGACGCCGGCGCGGGCGTTGGGCGTGCGTCGCGTTTTCACTTGCAGAAAGCGCTTCATGCGGACCACGCTTAATGCGCAACCGCTTTAAACGCACTTCGGCAGCGGTGTTTGACTTCGGCCGTGGCCGTTCAAGACCTCAGAGATCACACTCTCACGCGCGGTGATCTCGGAGGCCATAAACCGTTGGTGGTAGTTCTTTTTCTTTTTTCTTTTTTTTTTTTTTTTTTTTTTGCCGCCGTGAAATGACGCGGCACGCGAATGCGCGGGCGATTTAAACACACTTCTGCGGTGGACGCTTCGACTGATTAAAAAAATTGCATTTCTTCCTTGAAGTTTCTCCAGCTCCTTTACGCGTTTTTTGCCGTTATAATGCAATAAGACTGCTTCGTTACAACCGATATAGCGTCAAATTTTGAAAATTTTTCTTTTGTAATACAGAAAGAATTTCCATAGAAATAAACTACAGACTAACCAAACTTTGATTTTCGTTCATTTTATCCGATAATCGCTATATCCGTGTTCGTTATAGCGAGGTTCGACTGTAGTAACGTTGACTTTGATACACATAGTGTTGGTTGATCAATTGAGAGTGGTTGATAGTGTGATTGATTGACTGAGTGATTGGTGATTAGTGAATTAAGCCAGCATGGTGCAGACAAATAATCTCATGTGCGTGCCGCTGCATCTGAACACGTGCGATGAACTGTGGTAGCTACTAGCGCGACAACATCCTGACATTGTACCAGATCCGTGTAATAGTGCAGGTGCTTCGTTTGAGAATATGTCGAGTGATTGTCATGCTCAACAACCAGGGAGAATTCGTAAGATGGATGCCAAGAAGGTGAAGACGAATGCTCGATATGAGGCAGCTAGATGGTTGCAGCAAAGGCGGGATGCTGAGGTATGAACATTAGAAATGGAAGTGAGGCGCAGTAAGTGTGCGGAGGAAACCAAGCTAGAACGTCAGCAAGCTGCTGACAATTGGAAATGCAGGGCTCAACCTGAGTTGGTCTGTAAAGCCAATGATGCCGAGCTGAAATGTCAATGTAGTTTAATAATAGGCAAAGAAGCAGGTGCGATCAAATCAGCATCAAAGTGGGAATAAATGAGGCAATAAGCGTGCATGCTATTGCATCCACTCTTAAAGGGATAGTGAACAAAAAATAGCCAGCGAGATTTCTAGTGCAGGTGGTAGCTATCGCATTGAGTGACCAAAACAACATGCTTTATGAACAGAAATGAGCGGAAAGTATTTTAATGAATATTTCCTAAATCATCACACCTAGCAACCTCGTGTGAAAGCTCTGACAAAACTGGATATCACGTCACTTTTAGCTGCCTCCCGGATGCCTCCCTAGCCACCCTCATCGCGAGCGATTGCACCCGATCATTTTTTCCTTCCTCAGAGACACTCACGAAGCGCACGGACGGACTGTGTGTGCGTGCGTGCGTGTGCATGTGTGCGTGCGCGCGCGCGCGCGCAATGTGGAATGCATTTTAAAGCTGCTGCTCGTGTTCCTACGGGACGGCGGACTCAGCGCGCAACTTCAAACCACGCTGCACACTACTCATCTTTCCCTTCCAGCGCGCAAACAATTGCCTGCAATATGCGCCCTTCGTACGTGTACCCCACGACCTCCCTCGTCTACAGCATTCCACACTCAGCGCGCGCAAAGCTTGCAGACTAAGAAAGCCTCATGCATCTCCCGCGCGCAGCTTTAAACCACGCTGCACACAACCTATCCTTCCCCACCAGCGTGCAAACAATTCAATTGCCCGCAATACGCGTCCTCCGTACGTGTCCTCCTCGACCTTCCTTGTCTAGCACAGCGGCGTCTTGCCCCCCCCTCCCCTCACCGCGGTCTCGTTCATCTCTTGCGTACACCTTCTTTTGCACCCAAGGCCTGCAACACATGCAAAACAACCCGCACCCTCACTCAGCGTGTGTCTTCTCCTCTGCCACCCTGGACATGCTTGCTTCACCGCAACAGGCAGCCCCGATAACGCTTTCTCCTTCCCTCACTTTCCTGCCCCTTCCTGCCTCAAGAGGCCCCCCCCCATCAACTCAGGTGTGGGGGTGGTGGTGGCGGAGGTGGCGGCAGTGGGGCTGCGGGGTCATGACGTTGCTGAGAGTAAGTGTGACGCCACATCGGGACGTCACACTTACCTACAATCGGGAGCACGATACCTGTGACCTGGCGGCCACTCAGAAAACGTCAAAAATAAAGCCATCCGATCAAAACTAACCCGAATTATGTGCCTGCATTAGTGTAACCATGCTTTAAGAATGCAGCTGTGGTGGTTCCTCAATATTATTCGATATTTGTTCAATATATTTTTAATATTTGTTCAATATTTTTGTGGTTTTGGGTTAAAAAAGCAACTTATTTCCTACCAGAATTTTCAAGTGCTTATTTTTTTTTCGTGTCAATTCTTTCTGTGCTTCATTAGTCTCTCTACTTAGGTTCGGCAAAATTTATTGCATCCTTATGTGGCAGGTTTTTCCCTACTGTGGCTTCTCGTAGCAGTACTCCAGCCAGAAGTTCCTCCTTTAAGAGCCTTTCTCAATTAGCTGACCCTCATTTGGTGTGCGTTCCACTCTGCTCTAGTGCAGTGTACCCTGTTCGAAATAGACGCCACACCTACTTTGGTTCTCTCCACCTACAAAAGGCTCGTTCAGGTTCAGCCGTATTGGGTGTTGCACAGGTTCTGCGCCCTTCTTGCGTTCGGATGGCTCTGGTTTTTTTTTCAAGCCATTGTCCATATTAATGTGACAAATACATGAGGCCCAATAGGATTCATGCTATCTTACTCTGTCCATTGTCCAGGGAGCGAGTTTCCATATTAATGAGGCATAAATACATTGAAAAAGTTTAGCCCCAGAAAAACTGTCCATAATTCGGCTCATCTATGTTAACGAGGGTTGTAATAATGGGGCACGACTGTAGTCAAATTAGGCTGGACATCAATTTTGGTCGAATTCGTCAAATTTCAAGGGTCCAGCGTTCCAAATTTTATGGGTTGTCTACCTAAATTTGGATGTTACTGCTCATCCGGCCATATTCAATGTAGGTTGCACAATAATTTTGGTCAAATTCGCAAGAGGACAAATTTCGAGGATATAGAGGGCCGGATTTTGGAGGTGCAGACAGACATTTTCTGGGACATATGCCAGTCCTGGGCCTAGAGAGCAGAGAACTCATCTTGTTAAACCTCCTTCAGTGCCTGGATTGCCCCGTTTCAGTGCCTGGATCGACATCACCTCAAGGCAGCCGACAACAAGAGTATTTTACACTTTATGTTCGCATGTTTGTGAAGGCTCAGAGGCACAGAACAGGGTATCATAGAGGAAACTTGTACAGGAAGAACTGCTGGACCTATGGCTGCAAACTTTCTTGTGTGCATTCATGGAATCACCTAGGTTTGAAAAAATTATTTGAATTAACTCCTGCAGTTAAACCTTTTGCTTGGGTCTGTCTGATCAGGATATAGCTGGGGAATGTCACTTTGACAGGACCAAGTTATCCAGAATGCTGTAACCAACCTGTGAATAAATGCATCAGTCAGGGCTTAAGATTGAGCCCTACACAAAAAAAAAAAGTAGATTCCGACAACTGCGCATTTTGGTGACTCTATGCTTGCTTTCAAGACTGCAGAGAGGTGCCGCATAACACGCCGCCCTACATCACTGCAAAAAGACAGCAGCAGCACCTCCCACAGCTCGCATACAATACCAAAGTGTAAAACAATCAACAAAGAGTCACCACTGCTGATTGAATGGCCTCACCTGTGCTGGGCAGATGGCCTCGCATAGCTTGCAGGCAATGCAGCGCTCCTCACCCGACGGATAGCGACGCAAAGCATGCTCTCCTCGGAAACGAGGGCTTAGAGGACCCTTTTCAAATGGGTAGTTGATGGTTGCAGGCTCCTTGAATAAATTGCCGACTACAACAGCAAGCCCTGCATTTAAAGATATTTTAGGAACACACCAAAAAGCATCCATCACAAGAAACTGAAGTGCGCCTAGTAGGCGCTACCAGGTCACAAGATTCTTCTTTGATGCTCGACAATTAAGAAGAAGGCTACAGGAATAAAGAAGAGGTCATTCCTTTCCAATAAACTACTCCACTTCCCCATAGTCTGCACCTTTATAAGCGTTGCCCCAGTTTGTACAATACTGAAAATTGCCCCTGTATTAAATATATACTGGAGCCCTATTTCGCACGTGGCAGGGGCTTCTTCTGAAATGCAAAACATGCTACTGATTTGAGACATTGTCACACGCATACTGACTACCCCTTTAACGGGACAGAACGCTAGAATTTAGGTCTCAAATTTTTTTGCCGCAATGGAAAGATTGATGCCTAGAATGCTTGATTCCATAGTGGTTTTGGTACAAACGCTGTAGAAAATTTTTGCCGAGAATTTTTCTATCAATGCATGCGCTCGTTTTTATGTAGTCCGATGCTGGAAACCATGAGCAGCGACCGCGATGATGGCTGGTGGTCGACAAAAGAGACGTACTGAAAACAGATACAAATTTCACTCGCCAAACAGTAATTAGACATTTTTTGCTTAAAGTAACGTCCTTTTCATTTTCACACTCAAGGCAGTTACGGCACAATAATGCACGCCTCATTGATGAAAGTTTTTGTGGGCGCTATCACCGCTTCATTCACATAATTCCAAACACTGTGGCGCCATCTAGTGGCAAAACCTAAAAGCATGCCTCTCGCGGTGCGAAAGGAGAGGTGTTTTTTATTTAAGGACGCAGTGTAGGGAGCACAAAATATAATAAAACTATGACGAGCACTCCTAGAAGAAAAAAGAAGTGTGCACTTACGAAAGTCGGCGATATTTTGCTGACATGTAGTCATGTGGGGTACTACACCGAAAGTAATAGGGTTTTTCCGCTAGATAGCACCTCAGTTGTTTTTATGCGATTTTCAATGACAAATTAAAATTGTGAAACCTCTTTTCTTTGATAGTGTAGTGCTCAATCTGCAGTATATGAGGCAAGGTCTTTTCATCTCCAACATAATCTCATGGCATATTTTACCCTGTGTTCTGTCCCTTTAAGTTTTATATTACTATTGCCAAGCTCCTAGACCATGCCAGCTTATACATATTGTCACGTCTCGGTAGAACACCAAGGAGAACCTAGCGATAGATGGTTTGAATGGTCGACCAGAACAAGTCTTGCGGTCAAGCTTCTTTCACTTCCAGGCTCGCGCTTGTCGTCTCAGATGTCATCTTTTGCGTCGTCTTCTATATGCGTCATTTGCCCCCCTCCTCAGGAAGCATCGTCTCGATGAGGTCAGTCCGAGTTGTACGGCTTCATACGCACAACGTGGACGACGTCTGCTTGTTGCTGGCGTCGCTTTGATGTCGACACCTTGTCTGGCACCACCTCATAAGTGACGTCGGTTAAACGTCGCTGGACAACATAGGGCCCGAAGTATCGCCGCAATAATTTTTCGGAGAGTCCACGGCGGCGAATAGGAGTCCAGACCCACACTTTGTCGCCAGGTTCGTACATGACATGTCGGTGTCTCTGATTGTAGCGTCGTGCATCATGCTCTTGCTGATTTTTGATTCGCACACGCGCTAGTTGTCGAGCTTCCTCTGCACGTTGAGCGAATTCCTCGGCGTCCTGATCGAGATCATCGGTGTCAGCATTTGGGAGCAACATTGCATCCAGCATAGTTGTTACTGGTCGCCCGTGAAGGAGGCTGAATGGTGTCATACGAGTGGTGTCTTGGCGTGCCGTATTGTAGGCGAACGTGACGTAGGGAAGAATTTCGTCCCAATTCTTGTGGTTCACGTCGACGTACATGCAAAGCATGTCTGCGATGGTCTTATTGAGACGTTCCGTCAACCCATTGGTTTGGGGGTGATAGGCTGTAGTTTTACGATGACTGGTGCCACTGAGGCGGAGAACGGTCTCCAAAAGTTCGGCCGTAAATGCAGTTCCTCGGTCTGTTATAATGAGTGCCGGGGCGCCATGCCTCAGGACAATGTTCTCAATGAAGAACCGAGCTGCTTCAGCGGCGGTACCCCTTGGCAGAGCCTTGGTCTCCGCGTAGCGGGTTAGATAATCTGTGGCGACAATTATCCATTTATTCCCGGCTGTGGACGTCGGAAATGGTCCCAGGAGGTCCATGCCGATTTGTTTAAAAGGTGTCTTTGGCACTTGAAGAGGGTGGAGTAGGCCAGCTGGTTTTACAGGAGGTGATTTACGGCGCTGGCAGTCTATGCACGTACGTACATAGTGTTTCACTGTCGCCGGCAGTTTTGGCCAGTAGTATCCATGCTGTACTCTAGCCAAAGTGCGGGTGTAGCCTAGGTGACCGGCGGTTGGCTCGTCGTGACACGCTTGCAAAACTTCACTGCGGAGAGCTGATGGGACGACGAGTAAATGACTGTTTCCCCCTGGGCGGAAGTTCTTCTTGTAAAGTACGTTGTTGCGAATAAAGAACGAAGGCATTACTCGGGCGAAAGTCTTGGGCACAACCGTAGTTCTTTTTTCCAAGAAATCAATAAGAGGGAGCAATTGCTGGTCCTCTCGCTGCTGTTGGGAAAGCGTTGCGTCATCTATGACACCTAAAAACGCCGTGCCTTCATCGGTCATAGTGGAAGGTTCGACCGGCGCTCGGGAAAGGCAATCAGCATCCGTGTGCTTCCTTCCAGATTTGTAAATAATGGCCATGTCAAATTCTTGTAATCGAAGGCTCCAACGCGCGAGTCTCCCTGAAGGGTCCTTTAGGTTCGTCAGCCAACAGAGAGAGTGATGGTCGCTAACGACTTCAAAGGGGCGAGCGTACAAATAAGGGCGGAACTTCATAACCGCCCATACCACTGCAAGGCATTCTTTTTCGGTTGTCGAGTAGTTCGCTTCCGCTTTAGATAGGGTCCTGCTGGCGTAAGCAATTACTTTTTCCACACCATCCTGGCGCTGCACCAGCACAGCACCTAAGCCCACGTTGCTGGCATCCGTATGAAGCAGTGTAGGGGCGTCGTCATCAAAGTGTGCCAGAACAGGTGGTGTCTGTAAACGCCTCCGCAGCTCATTAAAAGCTTGTTGCTGTTCTTCACCCCAGCTAAAGACAGCGTTGTCACGCGTCAACGAAGTTAATGGCCAGGCAATTCGTGAGAAGCCAGCAATAAACCGACGGTAATAGGCGCAAAGACCCAGGAAGCGCCGTAATGTCTTTTTGTCCGTAGGTGTTGGGAACTTGGCGACTGCGGATAGCTTTTCAGGATCAGGCCGCACACCTTCTTGGCTAACGACGTGGCCTAAGAACTGCAGCTCCTCGTAACCGAAGTGGCACTTCTCGGGCTTTAGGGTGAGGCCTGCAGATCGTATGGCCTGAAACACAGCTAGCAAACGGCGTAGATGCTCTTCAAATGTGGCCGAAAACACAATCACGTCGTCAAGATACACCAGGCATGTTTGCCACTTAAGTCCCGAGAGCACAGTGTCCATCAGCCTCTGAAATGTTGCTGGTGCAGAGCACAAACCGAACGGAAGCACCTTGAACTCATACAATCCGTCGGGAGTGACGAATGCTGTCTTCTCCCGATCCCTCTCATCTACTTCTATCTGCCAATATCCACTTTTCAAGTCCATTGATGAGAAGTAACGTGCATTTCGTAGGCGGTCAAGGGAATCGTCGATGCGAGGAAGAGGGTACACGTCTTTTTTAGTCACTTGGTTGAGCTTGCGGTAGTCTATGCAAAATCGTAAGCTGCCGTCCTTCTTTTTAACAAGCACCACGGGGGAAGCCCAGGGGCTCTGTGACGGCTGGATAACGTCGTCTCTAAGCATTTCGGCCACCTGGCGCTGAATGGCTTCGCGTTCTTTCGGAGCCACACGGTAAGGATTTTGTCGAATTGGGCGAATCGATTCATCCGTAATGATTCGATGTTTTGTCAAGGGCGTTTGGCCGACCCGTGATTCGGAAGCAAAGCAGTCTCGAAATTGATCTATGAGATCCAAAAGGCGGTCCCGTTCTGAAGAAGACAAATTTGGACTCACATCGACGATGGTTACGGGCGTCTTGCTCATTGGCTCTTCCTGTTGCAGTGAGAAGCAGTGCTGCGCATTTAGGATGCTGTCGAAAAAGGCCACAGTTGTGCCTTTCGGAATTTGCTGACGCTCGTCGCTGAAGTTTGTCAGCAGCACTCCGGTCTGTCCATCGGTCAAGTTGACTAGCCCCCGAGCTATAGAAACACCTCGGCTTAGTACCAGGGTGACTGCCCTTTCGGCGATTCCATCGCCGGTATGCGCCACGTCGCACTTCACTTGAACAAGAGAGCATGATCGCGGAGGTAATGTCACCGTCTCCTTGGCGACGCGTAAGGGCATCAGTGGTACTTCCGCATAACCAAGGTCTCCATTATTCTTGGTGAAGGCAACGACGCTATCTCGAATGCTGATTACAGCCCCATGAAGGCGCAGAAAGTCCATGCCCAAGATGAGGTCTTTGCAACAGTCAGGGAGAATAACGAAACTGCCGACAAACACCGCGTTTCCTATTGCTATCCGGGCAGTGCACTTCCCTGTCGGTGCCAGTAGCTGACCCCCAGCACTTCTAATTACTGGCCCAGTCCATTCGGTTCTTACTTTACGCAGCGTGTCAGCCAGTTTCTGGCTAATAATTGAAAAATCCGCTCCGGTATCCACTAGAGCATGTACCTCCAGCCCGTCAATAGAAACGGCGAGGTCAGCACTAACAATTTCATCCAGGTTGTTCGTCTTTTTCGGCATCTGCGGCGGAAGTGCAGCAAGGTCGGCGCTGTCAGCTTCGTCGTCGGGGCTGCTCATCTGGTGCGGCATTTTCGGCGGTAATGTAGGCGGCATTTTCGGCGGTAGTGCGGCGATGTCAATGTTAATGTTAACAGCGGCGTCAGAAGCACAGGTTGTCGGCGGTTGCGGCGGTGGTGAGGGGTTTGGCATTTTTCGACTGGTTGCAACCTCCCCTCGCGAGGTTGCGGCTGTTAGTTTCCCCGGTGAGGGCTCGGGGACCGCTGTCCGCTAACGTCAGCAATGCTACGACGCATTGGCGAAGGATAACGCTGTGGTGATGGGGAGGAGCGGCGGCGGAAGCCCCGGGACTTGTTTTCCCTGCTGACCGGAGGATCGTCCTCGATTTGGGCAGTGTCGGCATTGAAGTGTTGGCGAGCAGAAGCAGGCGGAAAGGCTTGCCCCTCTTCGCGGCAGCGGCAGTACCGACACACGTGGCCAGGTTGTCCGCAGTAGAAACAGAGTGGCCGGTTATCATAACTGCGCCACCTGTCAGTTCGGCGTGGTTGAAAGCGCCTGGAAGGCGCCCACTGAGGTCCATGGAAGAGTCGCGTCTCCTGACGGCTCGATGAGCTCGGTGGGGCGTAGTCTGGAGGCGGGCGACGAAGGACTGCGGCATAGCTCTCATGTTGCTGCTCCTGGTAAGGTGCAGGGACGTCGGCCGTGAAGCTGACTGGTTGTGGAGCGTGGTATGGCTCCGAAATAGCTGCCGCGTTGTCGACGGGGTGAGACTGGTTACATGGTGCAGACGGTGATAAGGCATACCGAATTTCATTCCTGACGGTTTCCACAAGGGCCTGTGATGACTGAGCCTTCGTAGCCGTAATTCGCTGGAGCTCCTCAAGGACAATTTCTCTAATGAGGTCCCGAAGAGCGGTCCTATCGGTTGCATTCAGCGCCGCCGCAGTCGTCGAAGCACAGTTAACGGGTCGGTTGTACTGGCGGCACCGGTCTTGTAGGGCTCGCTCTATAGCAGTAGCGTCCTTAACGAACTCTCTCACCGTTTTAGGTGGGTTGCGTACCAAGCCGGCAAACACCTGTTCTTTTACACCATGCATGAGATGCCGTAGCTTCCTTGGCTCACTCATATCAGGGTCGGCACGGCGAAAAAGGCGAGCCATGTCTTCCGCAAACATAGCCACGCTCTCATTTGGCTTCTGGATGCGCACTTCAAGCAGGCGCAGCGCATTGTCCCGTCGGTCAGTTCTCGCGAAAGTGTCGACCAGCTGGCAGCGGAAGTCATCCCATGTGGATAAGCTGGCCTCGTGGTTTTCAAACCACGTTCTAGCATTATCCTGAAGGGCAAAATAAACATTACAAAGCTTCTGGTCTGCGCTCCACTGGTTTATCTTGGCCACTCGCTCAAACTGGTCGAGCCAGTCCTCCACATCTTCAAACGCTTCCCCGCGAAAGCACTCTGGCACCTTGGTGTTCTGTAGAGTCACCGGCGTAGGGTTGGTATGTGCCATGGCTTGGGAGGTCTGAGGAACTTGAGCGTTTGAGGAATCGTTCGGTAGGTGACTGTACTCCGGCGCTAGGCCTAGAAGGCGGCGGCTAGCACGATGGACAGGCGTGTCGACGTTTGGGATCCGCTGTGGACTGCCGGAAGGAGTCCTATGCATACCCCAGCGCGCTCCACCAGTGTCACGTCTCGGTAGAACACCAAGGAGAACCTAGCGATAGATGGTTTGAATGGTCGACCAGAACAAGTCTTGCGGTCAAGCTTCTTTCACTTCCAGGCTCGCGCTTGTCGTCTCAGATGTCATCTTTTGCGTCGTCTTCTATATGCGTCAATATAAAAGCAAGTTAACATCCTCCACACATTACACTACAGCCAGATACAACTACCAAAGTGAATGTACCTCAAAGGAGGCCCTGCAACCAATGATAATCAGTGGTTGATTCCCTTGCAGCTGCAAGGCCACTGGAGTGTCACACTAAACGGGGACTGACCTCAAACCCATGAGATTCGGTCAATGACCCTGGCTGGAGGGTTTTCTTTAAAGGTGTTGGATCGGACTACAATATTTGTTGACCACATACACTCACCAAGCTAACGGAAACTTCAGAAATCACAGTAACAACTTTTGCAGCTAGACTTTTTCTCAAATGATAAAGTGAAAAGAAAGCAAAGTAGAAGAGAAAGGAAAAGCACATAACACTAACAAAGAGAATGAAATGAATAAGAAATCAGCACTAACAAACATTAACATGACAATGCCATCACAACTAATTCGAATTTCGGAATAATACAAACTGCTCAGAAGTTGCAAACAAAATGTATCATGTACAATGAATGTTTCGTTGCACAAGACTTCTGAAGTAAGGAACAAAATGTGTCCAGTGGTGAAGTGTGTGAAGCCTCTGGTGGCTTTGGTTTAGTTCATGGGGTTTAACGTCCTAAAGTGACTCTGGCTATGAGACGCTGTAGCGGAGGGCTTCAGGAATTTGGACCACCTGGGGTTCTTTAATGTGCACTGACATTGCACAGAACACGGGCACATTGCTTTTGGTTTCCTTCACTGGAAAGTGGCCGCTGTGGCCAAAAGACGAAGTGGAGAAGAGGTGAGACAAAAGAGGAAGAGAGAGTGGAAGGAAACAGGTGGCAGAAGGAAAACTGCTAGGGAATGTGCATGCACAAAAGGGCTTTTTCACACAGACTCCCCAAACACTGCGATCACCAATCATTCGAGAGGTGAGGAAAGTGACGAGAGTGCACATGTCCCCCTGTGACTGCTAGACTAGATTGGAAGAGTGGAGCAGGAAAAATGTGTGTCCCATGGCAACTGATAGCTGGATCAAGCCACCCCCACTCGCACGGTTTGAACCAATTAGTGGCAGTAGCTGCTTTGTTCAGGGAGAAATACACTAATGCTGACGCCCATGCTGTGCCACATGAATCGCATCGACCATCTGTGACTTTGTATCAACGTAATACAACCTGGCGGTCTTTATCTCTGTATTTTTGGCTCTTGTTAATTTCTCTCAAGGCAAGCTTGGGTATGTTGTAACGAAAAAGCAAAAAAATGCACAAGACGATCACAAGAAAAGACCAACTGGGTCTGATTTCTGCGGAACTTTTGACCAAGCACTTCATAAATATCCCTCGAAAAATATAATGTATTCATCATGGGTGACTTTAACATTAATCTGCTTAACATGACCAATCCTATCAGTATCGACTACACGACCTGTTTCTACAGTTATGGTTACACAAATTTGATTAACACCCCTACACGTTGTACTGACCACGGCTTGCGTTCCTTACTTGATCACATTCTCTCCAATTTTCCCACCGCTCCTCAGGTTGGCATAATAGAGTGTGATATCACTGATCATTTTCCGGTATTCTTTTACCCACTATCATCTCATGGTATTAACCACAAGTCTACACAGAAATTAGTTTTCAATAGTGATAAATACATTGAAACCATATATAACACCGATCTTTCATTCATTTTGGGTATCTCGAATCCAGAAGTGGCTCTTCACGAGCTGTCGACTATAATCGTATCAGCAATTAATAAATGCTCGTCACTTCGTTCATCCTCGCGAAAGTATGATACACCTCTTTCCCCATGGATAACTACTGCTCTCTTAAACTCACTGCGGAAAAAAGAAAACATGTATAAGAAAACTAAACGCCAGCCATTTAATCTTAGTCTTAAATCGCGATACATCAGGTATTCTAGTATACTATCACCTCTTCCAAAAAGAGCTAAACGAAGCTATTATGAAAACTGTCGTGTTTGCGCGTCGTCGATGTAGAAAAAACGTATGCGCTACTGTTAAATTGTTAACTTCGTTTATTCACTAGATAAGAGGGTGCGACCAGCGTCGGCCGAGGCGTAGGCCGAACTGCCGGGCGAAGAACGGAGGGAACGGAGGCCGGAGATGGGAATGGGGCTTGTTTCCCAGAACTAGAGGAGAGTGAGGGAGCCCGCCATGATGGGCATCCCGCTGTGCGCAGGCAGGCGGCGAGTCCTCCCGGCGAAGCGCGAAGAGGGGTGCGGGCCTGTTCATTAGCGCGCACTGCTCCAGTCACAACAGAACGGACGAGCACAGCACTTGGAACACAACACTTCCTTCCCCCTTAAAAAGTTTCCTGATAGTGTGCAGGGGGTCGGCGAGGACGCGTGGAGACGCGCTGGCTCTGTGCGCGCAGGGAAGGACCACATGTAGGCTGGATGTTGCCCGCTGTGCTTTGTAGGTCTGCCCTGGGTGCAGTCTTTTCTTCTGTGGAGAGATGCCAGGCTATGTGGGAGAATGGTTCAGGTGTCCTCGCTGCTGCCAAACCGCTCTCGGAAGGCGTCGTAAATCCACGCAGCTGGTTGAGGTGTCAACGTGCCACTGTTCCATGTATGCTGACGAGCCAAGAGCGCAGGCCTATGCGTCTCACAACAGTAGCTTCCTCCCAGAGTGGTTTTCTGAGAAACTGGCGGGCGAGGACGCGCTGCCCCTCAACAAGTGTCCCGCAGCGCGGAATCGGTTTTTCTTCCCAGGTCGTCTCTGTTTCTGGCTCGGGGGGAATAGCTGTGAACTGCATCCGCATTTCGCGCTAGAACATCATTTTCGCTGGGGTCTGGCCTGTTGTGTTTTGTACTGTTGTGTGCTGCTTTAAAAGAAAACGTGCAAGGTGGCGCTGCAGTGACCCTGTCTGGTCTCTCTCAAGGGCACGTTTTAGCTCGGCCACGTAGCGCTCGACTTGTCCGTTTGTCACTGGGTGGTAGGGGGCCGATGTGACTGATGAGATCCCGTTGTCGTGATAAAACTTGAGAATCTCTGCAGATACAAACGTTGTCCGACACTACCTTGCGGGGAATTCTGAACGTTACAAACAGTGATCGGAGGTTGTCAATGACTGCTGCCGAAGTCGTCTGTCGCATTTCCCTTATTTCAAGCCATTTGGTGTAAGCCTCTACGAGCACAAGGAAAGTGTAGCCTTCAATTGGGCCTGCAAAATCAATGTGCAGGGAGTGCCAAGGTGTGTGTGGCTTTTCCCATTCTGGGAAAGGAGCTTTCGGCGGATTGCTCCGGCTGCTTTGGCAAAGCTTGCAGTTTAGGACTGTTGTTTCAATGTCGTGGTCAATGTTAGGCCACCACATATAGCTTCTGGCACACGCTTTCATGGTAACGATGCCCCTGTGTCCGGCGTGGATGAGAGAGATAGCTTGTGCGCGTAGCTCTCTCGGAATCACAACTCGGGATCCTAATAGGATGCAGTCGCGGTGGGTGCTCAACTCTGTAGCTCGCCTGCGGTAAGTGTCGAAGTTATCCCCTTTGAGTTTGTGCACGTTGCCTTGTTGAACAGTTGTGTAAACTTGGCGTAGAGTTGCGCACTTCTGCGTAGATGCTGCAACTGTGCCTGCTGTAAGCGGAGGTTCTGGCAGTGCTTCGAACATAAGAACGTCTCCGGGCGGAGGCGGTTCGTCAACTGTTTCGTTCAGTGGCAGGCGGCTTAGCGCGTCGGCATTCTGATGTTTAGTCCCATTGCGGTAGACCAGATCGTAGTCGTACGCTGAGAGTTTGATGCACCAACGTGTCATTCGCGGAGACAATGTCGGTGGCATAGGCTTTTGTGGCCCCAGAATGCCCAGTAGCGGTCGGTGACCCGTTATAAATATCACCTTTCGGCCGGCAATGTACTGGTGTAAATGTGCCGCCGCATAGAGGATGGCCAGCCCCTCTTTGTCCAGTTGCGCGTGGTTGCGCTCCCCTTGTGACAATTTACGTGAGGCGAAGGCAATCGGGGCCTCCCTTCCTTGGTCATCAGTCTGCGAAAGAACCGCGCCGACTCCGTAAGGAGATGCGTCGCAAGACAAAAGCAGTGGCTTCCTTTCGTCGTAGTGGCTGAGGACTGTACACCTTCGAAGCAGGTGTTTCAGGGCGTCGAATGCTTGCTGATGGCGTGGCGACCATGTCCATTTCACATCTTTCCGGAGCAGCTGGTATAAGTCGTTGGCCACAGTAGCTCTTTGTTCTAAGAAACGGTCATAGAACGTTAAGTCCGAGAAACGCCTGTAGCTCCTGCTTGTTTGTTGCCCGTGCTTCGGTGATCGCTTGCACCTTGTCTTCGGTCGGGTGGATGCCTTCTGCATCAATTCGGTGTCCCAGAAATTGCACCTCTGACACCGCAAAACAGCATTTTTCTTTGCCTAAAAGCAAATTTGCGTTCACTAGTCTTTCAAGAATGTGCTCCAGGCACGCTGCATGCTCTTCCGTGGAAGCGCCACTGATTATGACATCGTCTAGGTAGACACAAACTCCTGGGATTCCTTGAAGTACTGTCTCCATGATCTTTTGAAATATGGCTGGGGCTGCAGCTACGCCAAAGGGCAATCTCTTGACCTTGTACAGGCCTTTCAGTGTGTCGATTGTCAGTAATTCTGACGTCGGTTCGCTCACCTTCAGTTGTTGATAGGCCTGGGTGAGGTCTAGAGTGCTGAAGACTCTTGCGCAGTGTAGTACACTGAACATTTCTCCAGGTGTCGGCAGAGGGTAAGACGACGCTTTAGTCGCAAGATTTACGGTGCTCCGGTAGTCTCCGCAGAGGCGTATGGTTCCGTTCTTCTTGCGAACTACAACCAGTGTTGTGGCCCATTGCGAATGTTGTGTCGGCTAGATGACACCTTTGAAAGGGAGTTGGACAAACTGGAGCAGCAGCTCCAGTTTGTCCAACTCCCTTTCAACGAAAGCTCTGAGAGCAAAGGGCCTGGCCTGGCCTTCAAAAACTTCGGTTGCACGCCGCTTAACAACTCCAGTGTGACTGGTGGCCCTTTATTTCCTGGAATCTCTTCAGAGAATACTCTTTCGTATTTCTCCTGCAATTGCTCAATGACGTTGTGGCTCGGCGTTTGGTGTATGCCGCATATCGTCACCCCTAATGAAGAAAACCAGTTTCTCCCTAGAAGGCTTGATCCTGAGCCCTTCACAACAAGGAGAGGTAGCGTATGGGTCTGGCCGTTGTAACAAACCCGCACGTTCGCAGAGCCCAATAGTGACAAGTTTTGTCCTGACCACGTTCGCAGGTGCGTGTCGTCTTGTTGCAAGGGTGGTGCGTCTGATGGCCACGAAGTTCGGAATGTGGCCTCACTGATCAGAGTACGGGCTGCGCCTGAGTCCACCTCGAACTTAATCAGTTTGTGGTGTACTATAACTTCGGTAAAATCTTCGGACGCGTGCCGAGATTCACGGTGTTCAGGTCGTACAACACTGATGATACTGCTGATGTTGCTCCGTGGGCATCAGATGGCGGCCTATTCTCTGAGGCGTCTACGCTGTGGTTAGGCTGAGAAGGCGACTTTAACTTGGCAAGCTTCCGCTTCGTAATACATGCTTTCTCAATATGCCCTTGCTTGTGGCAAAAATTACACGTGGCTGACTGGTATCGGCATCCCTGGGTGTTGTGTTGGCCGTCACACCGCCAGCAGCGTTGTACATTTTTGACCGATTTTGCAACAACAGAAGGTCTGCGTACCTGGTTGCTTGTTTGATGTATCGGCTCGATGTTCTGGCGCATCTCTCTCTGCTGGTGACTGGCGCTCTCCGCTCGCACGGCGATGTCGTAAGCTTTGTTAAACCTGAGGTCCCTCTCAGCGAACAGGTGCTCCTGTAGTGACTCGTCACTCAGTCTGCACACAAATCTGTCACGTAACATGACGTCCAATGGAAGCATGGTGGTGTTAGCAGATGCTGTGTCTTCATGCTGCCCGGTAGCTGTCCTGGCTCTGGTCAGCGTCCCAAAATTGCAGTCAGCTGCAAGCTTCTTGAGCGGTGCTACGTAGCGCTCACAGTTTCGCCTTCCAGCTGATTTCGTCGTTGGAAGCGGGCTCGGCTGTAAACTTCATATGGCCTCGGGTCGTAGTGCTTCTGAAGGGCTGCAACGATGTCTTCGTAAGGCACTTCCGCTGGTGTGCTTGGCTGAATAAGGGCGCAGACAGTGTCGTAAGTCTGCTCCCCGCACAGCGTTAGCAGGTTGGCCCTCTTCAAGGCTGGGTCTGTGATGCTGTTAGCCTCGAAGTAGAACTGGAGGCGTCCAACCCACGATGACCAAGATGAGCCGTTGAATTCTGGTATTAACCCTCGCAGCCATGGTTTGTCAATAGCGTCGCGTAGCGCGGGTCAAATCCACTTCCTCATCGCCACTGTTGTGTTTGCGCGTCGTCGGTGTAGAAAAAACGTATGCGCTACTGTTAAACTGTTAACTTCGTTTATTCACTAGATAAGAGGGTGCGACCAGCGTCGGCCAAGGCATAGGCCGAACTGCCGGGCGAAGAACGAAGGGAACGGAGGCTGCAGATGGGAATGGGGCTTGTTTCCCAGAACTATAGGGTGTTGCACAATTAGAAGCGCGATGTAGAATGCTTCTCCCAGCTAAACCGCGGAATCCTCGCATTTCAAATTTTGCACATAGATGATATTTTGTTGCTAGTATTTATTAATACCAAATTTGTTTGGAGTACTTGCCTGATTCGATCAAAAGAAGTCAGATGTTCCCATCTTATGCGGCGGCGACGACGCCAAACGAACCGCTGCCCCAGCGATGGTACTGGTGGCGCCACCTCATGCTGCTTACAACTTAAACCTTCTGCCAAAACGTTCGCCCCCTCTTTTTCTGCTACAAAGTTGTTGTAAGCAGCATGAGGTGGCGCCACCAGTACTATCGCTGGGGCAGCGGCTCGTCTGGCGTCGTCGGCGCCGCATAAGACGGGAACATCCGACTTCTTTTGATTGAATTAAGCAAGTACTCTAAACAAATTTGGTATTAAAAAATACTAGCGACAAAATGCCATTTCTGTGCAAAATTTGAACTACGAGGATTTCATAGTTTAGCTGGGAGAAGCATTCTACAACGCGCCTCTAATTGTGCAACACGCTGTAGAGAAGAGTGAGGGAGCCCGCCGTGGGGGGCGTCCCGCTGAGCGCAGGCAGGCGGTGAGTCCTCTCGGCGAAGCACGAAGAGGGGTGCGGGCCTGTTCATTAGCGCGCACTGCTCCAGTCACAACAGAACGGACGAGCACAGCACTTGGAACACAACAAAAACCAATTATCCAAGCAATCTAATAATTCTAAACGAAAATGGCAGCTTCTTGATGAATTTTTGAACATTGGAAAGTCACCCAATGTAGTTAAATCTATTTTCCACAACGGGGTCCTTTTAACTAATCCTGAAGTAATAGCGAACACATTTTGTAATTATTTTTTCAGCTCACCTAATTATCCTTTCTTTTCGTCAAGCACACCTTCTCTTGAGCGCTGCCCCCATTTTTTCTTTCTCACCCCAACTTGCCCAGAAGAAATTATATCCGTAATTAATAACCTAAAGATGACCAGTCCCGGCATTGACAACATCCATGGAAAACACGTGAAAATTATCCGATCTATGCTCGTACCTGTTCTCAGCCACATCTTCAATCTTGTTTTTTTAAGTGGCTGTTATCCGCGGCAGCTCAGGATAGCGAAAATAATACCAGTGTTCAAAAAAGGCGATCCCGCTATGCCAAATAATCATCGACCAATTGCCATTCTTCCTTTTTTTGACATATTTTAGAAAAATTTTGAAATAAGGCTGTCAGGATATATTGAAAAATACAACATATTGACTGATACTCAACACGGTTTTCGACGCAGACTATCTACAGATACTGCTATAGCTTCTCTCATAGATTATATCAGGCTTGCTATCGATAAAGAAAAGTTTTCAGGTGCAGTTTTCATTGATTTTAGCAAAGTATTTGATTCCATCGATCACTCCATCTTGTTTCAGAAACTTGATTCATACGGCATATCAGGGCCTCCACTAATGCTTTTGAAGAGCTTTCTTCATGACCAAGAGTACATAGTCTGTATTAATAACCATGCATCTAATAAAGCTTTCACTAACATTGGGGTTCCACAGGGTTCTATTCTAGGCCCTGTATTGTTTCTACTCTACATTAAAGGTTTACCATCCTGTTTTAGGCATCGTAATAGTACATTATACGCAGATGACTCTACTATGATCACATCGCACCACGACATTTACCAGCTGATATCTAACCTTCAAAATGACATTAATTCTCTTGAGCATTGGTGCCATATTAACCGCCTTACTGTGAATGTTACTAAGACTTGCTTTCAAATTTTCCATCCCTCTCGGAAGTCATTGCCCGTCTCACCACTGTTAAACTTCAATTCCACTGCCATCGCGTCGCAAGACCCGAATTTTGTTTCTAGGTGTTGTTATTGACCCTCACCTAAAATTCCATTATCATATAGTGGAAACTTGCAAGAAATTTTCATTTGGGTTACGCGCACTAATCAAAGCCCGATCCTTTTTCCCAATCCACACGTTACTATCACTTTACTACGCTTTCGTCCACAGCCACTTAAACTATGGCATTTCATTCTGGGGTAACGCCTATCATGTTCATCTTTGGCCATTAATAAAACTGCAAAAGTACGCCATACGCATCATAACCTCCTCCCCTCGAATGTCACCGTCGCACATTTTGTTCATGAATTTAGATGTTCTACCCCTCTCGGCTCTTTATCTTTATAATATCGGTATTCTATTCTTTAGGATCCTTCACCATCAGTTCCCATTCAGCATATTTCCTCCCGGCATGATCAAAAGCAACAGCGTTACATGGTTCGCTCTACGTAATAATTTTCTACTACCTAAGGTTAGTACTAACTACGGGAAACAAGGCCTTCAATTTTCGTCATATTCTGGAATTCTTTGAATTTCGACAAAGCAAACATTTACACTTTCTTTGCTCAAGTTTAAATTAAAAAGTGTTCTTCTTAATTTGTGATTTCTTTATTTACCTTTTTGTCGCGGAATTCATAAGTGTTTTTGTACTTTTTTCCGTATTCTGTTTTTGTATCTAAATCTGTCGGCAATGCACTCTTTACTATGTATTTCGTTATTTATTTTCAGTGTTGCTTCATAAATTTTCTTACAATAATATTATTCTTTATGCTGCCTATCGAAATCTATTACCATGGGAGGTCCCACCTGTGGTCATGTACCATGGGACTTCTTGCTGTATACTCTTGTAAGTTCTTTTTTAATTCAAAAATAAACTTTCAACTTCAACTTCAACATAGGACTAGCGCTGGTCCTGAGTTGGTCTTTCTTATGAGCATCTTCTGTGTGGTATTGATCTTTCATTACAACATGTACCATCTAAGTCTAACAAGCTTTTCTAAACAAGGTTGGGTATGACACAAATATCCAGAATGGCTAGCAGATCAGATGGTAGACCATGAGCAAACTGACATGAAATGGGTGCGAATTTTCACCCACCTCTCGAAAAAAAGCTACACTGTTATAAAGTCAAATGTGCTATCGTAGTGGGCTGCTGCCAAGAGCATGTGTGAGAATGGCACAAACTATATATTTGAATACTTCCCTATAAGCAATGAGCATTCACTAGAGGTACAACGATCGCTTAATAAGCCAGCGCCCCTAAGCGAACACTGATGACAGTATTGCAGGATCACTCCAACGTCAGCGTAGTAGACTAGGTTGCACAAAGTGAAACCAAAGGCATCCCAAGAGACAATGCGGGGATAAATAAGCATTTTCACAGCATTGCATGGCTTACAGAGTGTTCTTCTAAGCTCTTTTATTTTGCAGAGGAAATCTAGGCATGCTTTCCTCTGAGATCACAGCGGTATGCATGCCTCCAATAATCAACTTGCAGCCATGCTTATTCATTAAAAATGTCTGCGTAACATGGGCTTAAGGATACTTTGTGAAAATGTCTAGCACGTGGCTTGTACAGCCAATACGCAACACATGGCCAGTGTTACCGTTGCGAAGGACACTTGATCACATTTGCCATGAGAACATAGTTACAGCGTATTTAGCATATTTACAGTGCGAGAATGCTATAACTCTAGCGATGGCACCAAACATGAGAGGGCTGTTGGAGAATAGTTGCTTTAACATTGCTTAAAAGGGAACAGCGCAAACACCACACAAAACAAGGAACGAATAACCCAGGCACCTGCATTGTTTGTTCCCCTCTTTGTCCTGTGTTTGCACTGTTCCCTTTTAAGCGAACACCGAAATACTCCCTGTGTCCTGAGGCCGCAGTGCTGCCAAGCAAAAGAAAATGCAAACATGGTGGAGCTTGTGCTGATCACGCCCAATGTGAACTTTTAATCACCAACCAGTCAAGCACATGACTGTAGCTTTTCTGGAGGTAGAGAATGGTAACCAGAGCAATTGGTGGACATAGAGGACAACAGTGAATGAACAGAGTAATTACTGATTATTATAAGGCTCAGGTGAAATTAAACGTTACAAATGGCCAAACATTTTATTCTAGCAAATTTGAACCAGTTGATACAAGCCGCAATGAATTTTGCTAAACCATTCCGACCACTCAAGATGCTAAGAGGAGATGGGTCATATGTCGACAACGAGTTGTACTGCTCCAGTACCAAACTAACCATGCTCTTTTCAAGCAAGGCATAAAATAAATCACACCAGCATGAGCCCCTAAAGTTATTCTATTTCTGTAGTTTTCCAGCAAGCACCAACTTTCACAGCGATTCATGAATGACGGTTTTTTTAGGACAGTGCATGATGAATAAAATTTTTCCTGTAAAAATGTGTCCAACAGTAGAGTGCCTTCCTTGTGTACCATTGTTTTCTGAAATCCACATGTACTGGCTATCAATAAGGGAGGCACTGTGGTAGGTTCATAAAAGAGGAGTGAGAGTCGAAGTAGGTACTGAGCGGGGTAAAGGTTGGGAAAGAATTCCAGAAAAGACTATAACTATAGCGATCTCCTAGCGAGAGGTCTGTGTTATTTTAATAACGCAGCAAGGGGTACCACATTAATGGTAGCAAAGCAAGAACTACGCCACAATCCAAACACTTGTCACAAGGCTTACAACATGCAAAATTCGTTCAGTAAGCAAAAATGTATTCAGGGACTGCAATTCAAAAGCAAGCATATAATTCAGGATCTACCTCTAAACAACTCCGTGATAAAGACAACTTGCGCTGCCGTGTCCACGTTCTCCTTAAGGCTGTTGCCAGGCTCAGCAGGGTGGACTTGCTTGTAGCATAACCGGGCGTTCGTAGTAGACAGCGGCCTTGAACATCTCCAAACAGCATTGGTTACTGCTTCATTCAAAATTACACAAATGCACGGGCAGTTCAGAACCAAGATTTCACAACTTTCACAGGCTGCGTGCTGGAGCATACATTGCTGCTGCTACATCGATGGCGTTTGGTTCCAACATTAACGGCACGAATCAATCTTTAAAAACTTATGCTCTTGTCTCTCTTTCTCTCTCTCTTCATTTTTTGCTTTAATGCCACGATCCGAATCTGGTACTTAGGGCAACTGAAAGCATACCGGGTGCACGACAAGGTCGAGCAAGCGAGGACTCAAACGATGACAAACTGAGCGATGACAAACTGAGCACATTGTAAGGGGTTGCGAAGCATACTTTGGTAAATACTTATGAATATTTCGTTCCATACACGCGAAGAAAAACATGATGTACAGGGAAAAAAGAAAAATTTGTTTTTCATACCTAGAGGAACATTTCGTCTGCACAGCGAAGCCATGTTGGGTCGCGCTCGGATACACCTGAACTTGCAGAGAGCCGGCTCCGTGAACTGCGCATGCGCGCACAGAACCAAAGTGGAAAGGAGGACGCGTTGATTCTCTCGACGGATGTGACGTCAAACAAATTTTAGTATTTGCTTTTTTCTGGAAATGAGCCTCAAACCCAGATGCCAATTACCCCGTTTCGAACCACCGCACCCGAGCAAAAGCTGGCGCGCTTTTCGGGCAACGGGTGCTCGCGCCTTGCGAGCCCTAGGTCGCTTTTCATGCGTCGGCTTGTTTTACTTTGCGGGGCATCATCCCGATAGATGCAAATTCGGTGAAAATCTGATTCAGTTTGTGGATTGTTGCCCTAAATTCAACAGCGTAGCCTTCGGTCCTGTCCCTGGCCTGTCTGCAGCCTCCGACTACGGTGAGTCGTACGCGAATGATGGTGTTTCGTACATGCCCGCGAGCTCTAGGTAAAGCATTTGTCGGCGTTCTGCTACCGTCTTGCAGCTTTTTTAACGAGTTTTTACACGGCAGTACAGCTATGCGGTAGTCACAATTACTGACGCGGCGTAATCACGCGACAGTCTCCGGGCGAAGGCATGTGGAGACTGCATAATGGTGCCGATCCCGTTTCTTCGCGCTTGAAACAACCGTTGCATACCTGCTGCTGTGCACCGATCAGTCGCCGGTTGCTGTTGTCTTCGGGGTGCACTGGGGTATTGGGACGTACGCGGCGACTTACAGATGATGTGAAACTATTTGTGAGTCGAGAGTCACGGAAGTTTGTAATTTGCTTTTTTTTTTTTTTTTTTTTAAGATTCTTCGTTTGTGGTCTAGTTTGTTTGGGCAGTAGCATGCATTTTGGTGTGGTGCGCCAGCGTGAACGCGCTGGTTTATGATCAGGAGGTTTTATTGCCTTCCTCGCAGCTTCAGCAGATAGTGGCTGGGCCCATAGAAACGGTCGCGCTTCCGTCAAAAAACTGTCGTAAGGTATTTATCTATGCGGCCCATACGTGGTGCTGCAGTGCAAGAGGTCAGCTTCTTTACAGTGTCGACGAAGTGCTAAAGAAGGGGAGTTGCTGGCTAGCTGAGAGATAGTATAAGTGTAAACTGGCCCAGTGCGAAATGAGCCCCGGAGTGAAACGAGCCTACTGGTCAGCATAAAATTGCTACAAGATACGGGCGTATACCCGCACGAATTTATTGTGCTTATATGCTCACACGTTCCACTGGTCGAGTACTCACATCGGTGCATGCAGCAATGAGGGTGACTCTTCGGCTATCATAGGTTCTTGCCCATGAGAGTATCTGCCCTTTTACTACGAAAATAACTGCATTGGTAGCACTCGCTGAGCTTGTTTATATAGACTTAACACTTCGATTGCATGTCGCTACCGCAGGGTTCCCTAATATATATCTTTTGCTTGCTCCAACAGCGTCATCATTTTGAGAAAACTGGGAATGATAGCAGAAACAATGCCTCCATAAATAGTGGGCAGCGCTTGGCTTCAAGCTTCTGTCAAGGCCATGGACAGCTTATTTGAAAACAAAGCAATAATTAATCTGAGGTGGTACGTTTTGTTGAGGGGAGTGAGGCACCGTTGCATGTACAGCCTTTGTCAAAAGTGTAGAGCCCGGGGAAGGGGGGGGGGGGGGGGGGTCCGCTTCTGAGCCGAATAGTGGCACTGATGTAGAATTAGTTGAGGCCTTTCCCACTGAAGGGGTAGGACAAAAATCTTCTTGCCATCAACAAAGTTGGAATACCGGAAATTCATTACAAGCCGCAGGAACTGGCCCAGAAGCAGACCCCCTGGGCTCTACACTTTTGACAAAGACTGTGCCTCGTAATCCTGTCAAAGAGCTTGGCAGTTGCTGCTATAAGCACTCTTGATTACAATTCCATGCAAGCCGCAGCATATTCCGCACTTACTGCACACATGATTTACCTTAGTCTCTTTGTTGCTATTTCAGTGTTTTGCAAGTGTGCTAAATATTTGTATTTGTGCTAGCATTGACTGCTAGTCTCGTTACTGCCTTTTTCCTTCTGCGGCAGGCACTCTCACTTGCTTTATTCAAATCAAATTCTACTGTGAGTGAGTTTGCTGAATTTATGCAAACTAAATGTAATTGCTGTATTACTCTCATTTATTTGCATTTACAGAGGCAAGGAATACTCGGGGCCGACGTACGAGTTTCCTCCTCCAGTTGGATTCCGCCGCTACCTCAGTAGTGCAGTGAGCTGTAACTGGTGTGACCAAATGGACACTCTCACTCCTACTGGTTTAGAGCGTGCTCCTAGTTAAGTTTAAAATATCTTGCTTGCAATGTATTTAATCTTGTTGTGGAGTATTGTCACCCTTGCATTTGCTGATATGTTATTATTTGGAAAGCATTCAGAGTGATTTTGGACGCATGATTTGCAGTGGCGGGAGGTGGAGAAGCACAAATGTGCGACTGCAATTTTTTGCCTCTTTAGTTTTCAGCCTTTAGAATTAAAGCAACAGATTGATATGTGAACAGGCCTGGCATGGATTAAAGAGTTTGTCATATACAACAACACTTGACCCTTGCGGGGGTAACACAGCTGTGGTTATCTGAGCAAAAGTTCTCTGTATGTGATGGTGTCCGAAACACGGCATTGTCTTAAGTAACTTGGCATGGAATCGGCCACTTCTTGCATTCTCTTGACAGCATCTATTGTAATGTGTGCTAGGCGACATGCCTTCGGATCTGTCTGCAGCAGTTGCCTTGATGTATCAAGATGGGGTGGTTGTTGCGAGTTGGAAATTCCTATTCTCCAGACTACACCAATAAAATGCAGTGAAGCCAAATACCAGGAACCAATGTGTTATGTGGTTCATTGTGAAGGCTTGCCATTCTCGTAACTTTGCCAAATTGCTAGAAACATTATTTTTAAGCCCGGTCTTCTTTTGCTCATAGCACAACTCATTTCGTGCATTTGTCAACTTTTTGTGGTTTATGGTTGGCACATTTTGCAGAGGGTGACAAAATTTGAGCTGGTGTGCCACGAAGGTTAAATATCTGTTTATTGAACTCTTCTCGGGAAGCTACATGCAAATACTGCCTAATGTGGCTGTGAGGGCTTTGCACTTGATTGATGTACCGGTGCATTACTTGTGGCAGCTGGTCTACATTGTACAGGACTGCCACTTTGAGGAGCACCAGCACTGCTATGAAGCAGATTCCCAGCATTGTTCCTGGTGGAGGCAAACCACTGTAGATGTCCTCATTCCAGTGCAGCTTCAGCCAGTGAAGTTTCACAATGCCCGTGTTGGACAAACAAGAGGCCTATGAACTTGAGCATTTCACTTAGTCATTTCTTCTAAACATCCGTCAAAACAAGCAGCCTGTAGGTTTCCCCAAAATCCCTGTACAATCATATTTTTATTTTTACAAATAGTTTGTATAAGCTGGAGAGCCTTCACTCAAGTATACACTAGGTTCCTATCTACGTGAAAACTACACGCTTGTGTGCCAGTGTCAGCAGATCGTTGCTAACGATTGTGGAAACCCTCCTAAACAGAGATAAAACTGAGGACATGCAGCGATCATGTGTACATACTCAAAAGCAAGTGGGTACGGAAACTATGTGCACCTTTGGCCACTAGTTGGCATTACAGGTGGTTGTAGTACCTGAATCGCTAAAAGCTGAAATCAGAGCTTCTTCTGACAGACTCTTCTGGCTTCTTTGCTGCTAGTGCGATAAAAAAAATCTGTAGCTGAAGTTGCTGAATCACACAATTTCAGTGTTTTTTGTTATGCGGCCTGACATGAACATTTCTTCATCTAAGCTGCCACCATTCTTCAGATACAGATCGCTTGTGTGTCACCACTTGGTGCGATGTTACTCTGTGTCACCAGGGGTAGAGACAGACAATTGGAGGAGGAGGATACGCTACAACAGGACATGTACTTGCAGACTAACAGGAAAAATAAGGAGGCCTTAGGAAAGCTAAAGAATAGGGTAAATGCCGCCATGAGGCTCACTGAAAGAATCTCCAATCTAAAGAGAGGATTGCAGGAAAAGGAGTCAAGTCATTTGGTACAGGCATTCGTGATCAGTAGAACAGTTTATGCGACGCCTTGTATGAATATGGACGTGACGGAGGAAAACAAGGTGGACGCTATGATTAGGCTGGCGTATAAGGCGGCCCTTGGGTTACCTAACATTGCTTCTACCGAAAGTCTGTGGGATTCATCATCATCAGCCTGATTATACCCATTGCACTCTCCCATATTTCTCCACTTAACCCGGTTCTGTGCTAGGTTGCATCCGCTTCACCCCTGCGAACTTCTTAATCCGCCCATCTAACTTTCTGCCGCACCCTGCTACGCTTTCCTTCCCTTGGAATCCAGTTTGTTACCCTCAGCGACCATCGGTTATCCTCTCTTCGCACTACATGTCCGGCCCATGTCCATTTCTTCTTAATTTCCACTAGAATGTCGGTAACTTGAGTTATTTCTCTGACCCACTGTGCACGCTTCCTCTCTCTTAATGTTACCTCTACCATTTTTCGTTCCATAGCCCTCTGGGTTGTCCTCAACTTAAGTAGAACTCTCTTGGTTAGCCTCCACGTTTCAGCCCCATAGGTGAGTACAGGTAAGATGCAACTGTTGTATACTTTCCTCTTGAGCGATAACGATAAGCTGCTAGTCATAATCTGCGAGTGCTTGCGAAATGCGCTCCATCCCAATCCTGTTCTTCTTGTTATTTCCTTTTCATGGTCCGGATCTGCGGGTACTGCCTGTCCAAAGTAGACATATTCGCCTACTACTTCCAGTACTTCGCTACCTAATGTAGACTGCTGTTCCTTTCTGAGGCTGTTGAACATTACCTTAGTCTTCTGCATATTGATTTTCAAGCCTACCTTTCTACTTTTCCTGTCTAGGTCATCAATCATTATTTGCAGTTCATCCCCCGAGTTGCTTAGCAAAGCAATGTCATCAGCAAATCGCAAATTACTGAGGTATTCTCCATCTACCCTTATCCCTCACTGCTCCCATTCCAAGTCTCTGAATACTTCCTCTAAGCAAGCTGTGAATAGTACTGGGGAGATTGTGTCTCCTTGCCTAACACCTTTCTTTATCGGAACTTTGTTACTTTCTTTATGCAGAACTATGGTTGCTGTGCAGCCACTATATATATCTTCCAGCACTTCAACGTACGGCTCGTCTACCCCCTGATTTCGCAATGCCTGCATCACCGCCGAGGTTTCAACTGAGTCAAATGCTTTTTCGTAATCAATGAATGCTATGTATAAGGGCTGGTTATATTCCGAGCATTTTTCTATCACCTGATTGATGGTATGGATATGATCGATAGTAGAGTACCGTTTCTGAAGCCCTGCTTGATCCTTTGCTTGATTGCAGTCTAAGGTTGCCCTGATTCTATTAGCGATTACCTTAGTAAACACCTTATACGTAACAGACAGTAAGCTGATTGGTCTAATTTTTAAGGTTCTTAGCATCCCCTTTCTTATGAATGAGGATAATGTTTGCGTTCTTCCATAGTTCCGGTACTATCGATGACACCAGGCACTGCGTATACAGGGTAGCCAGTGAAGAACTTAGTGATAGATACTGATTGATAATGATAGTGACAGTGATGATAATGACAAAGATTACTATGATGTCATGACTTTACCAGGCGACTCGAGCACATGTGAAAGTTAACCTGATCCAGTCGTCAGTGCAGCACCTTTCATTTGGCGTTTGCTCTAACGCCACATGACACAGCATACAAAAGCAGACGCAGTACAGCAAGCATCAGCAGCATTTCAAATTGGTTTACAGGAAAGAAAAGGCGTATCTCACACTTCTCCGCGAACACCTGAACCGAGCCATAATGAAAACGAGGAAGGAGGTGCCATAGTGGAGGGCATCAGACCACCATGCAATAAAGGCTTTCACCTCATTGCTCTTTAGTGGTCCAAAGTGCCCCTAGAGTTTTTACTTTTTGCTCGTATGAGCATTCAGTTCAGTGCTGCATAGTGTGATGTTAAAAAAGCACTAGTACCAGGGACCGATGCATTTGTCACCTGCAGTCGCTCATTGCGACCTTGGCTGTTCCTTTTATGTTATTTTGTGTTTGTCATGACACATTCATGTGTTACCCCGCCGGGATGGCGCAGTGTAGGGCGCTTCCTAAGGATGCGGGATCGAATCCTGGCCTCGGCGACCGCTTTTCGAATGGAGGCGAAAGGCAAGGCGACCGTGTGCTGTGGAATGTCAGTGTACGTTAAAGAACCCCAGGTGGTCGAAATTTCCGGAGTCCTCCACTACAGCGTCTCTCATAGCCCGAGTCGCTTTGGGACATTAAACCCCACAAACCATTCCATGTGGTTCTGCCAGATATACAGTAACTTGGCACTAGCTAACAGAAAGTCGCTGTAGAGAGTAGTGATGTGGTACTAGCTGGTATTATATTGCGCAGGGCCACTCTAGCATTTTTTTTTTTTCCCGGAAGCTTAAATGGAATTCTTTTTGACTGGGGCAGAAAAGTTTCGCAATTTGAACGCCCGTGCTCTTCTCTAGCGTTGCTCTGTGCCTGCACTTCACTGCAGTGCAGGCTTGAGCCAGCAGCAAACGTATACATAACCAGCGCTGCCAGCTTTGGCGAATTAGTCTGCTCGAGGTTGCGGTTACAGAAAATAAAAATAAGCATCAAGATACCCCGCATGCTCACTTGAGATGCAGACTAAAGGTCGTTCCTGCAGGAAGCATAATCAAATTCAGATGTGGGTTTCAGTTTGAGCACAAGCAGAGTGGTGAGTGCTTTTCCACATTAACAGTGTTGAGCTGCCCTTCTGCCAGGAAGTGCTCTTTGCGAACTGATAAGTACAGTAGAACCCCATTACAGTAAAGTCACCGGGACCGGCCAAAATCTTACTATATCAGTTGTTAGTGATGACACGGTCCTGAAGATACTATCTCGTAATTAAAGTCTGCTTACTAAGCACATCTTGTTGCTTTATGAAAAGAACGCTCTAAAATGCCTTCCATCTCTCTCTTATCATCTCTGTGCCATTTCCTTTTTCATTTTTTTTTTTCTTTTACAGCTTGTAGAAGTACCTGTTTAGCATGAATGCAACATGGATACAAATACAGCCGAGCTTGATTCCAGCTGAGAACCAAAGCATTGCGTGAGCGCAGCATCATCTTCCGCTGTTTCCATCTTTTAAGAGGCAATAGATGAAAAATGCGCGACAGTCCAGCACTGCAAAACCTCACAAGCCACGCCTCCAATTCTTGCCACTACTCCTTCGTGCTGAACAGTGTTGTGTGAATGTTCGGCCGTTTCTTCACTTCCCTTTTTCTTGCTGCACTTTTACTCTATTTTTAAGTGACCGGCCGTCTTCTTTTTGTGTTTGGTCAGCTTTACATTTTTCCCGCTACGTGCTGCATGCTTTCCCTCACGGCTCCAAGGCCTTAAAGTTGGCTTCTTCTCAGTGCTGATGAGCCTAGCGGTAAAACCATAAAAAAAAAAAAGCACTACTTATTTTTTTTTTTAAGAAAAAATTTCCTCGTGATTCCATGTAATGCGTGTGCAGCAATGACATTTCGTGAGAAGTCGACGCCACGGCCAGACGTTGTTTAGTATAACCTAGTTTTACCAAAAGCACTGCTATGATGGGGCTTCAGTTTCACTTTACTATAGCAGGGTTCTACTGTACAATGATAACCGGTCATAGAGGCTCCTCCATATTTCACGAGTGGAATGAAGTCCAGTTTTGTGCCCATTGCAGAAACAAGCTGAACAAGATGGTCATTCTATGTTTCCGTTTTCTGTAGAAGGTGCTTTGCAGCAATACCTAGCCTTCAGGGGCCGTGCAAAAATCTTAACAGTGACCTCCTACGAGATATTCAGAAGAACTTGTCCAAGAAAAAGTATAGACAATGAATACGATCTGTGCAGGGGAGTAAGAGCTAGGAGTTAGCATTGCTGTTCTCAATGCAGCTGATGGGTTACGACCATGCAAGCGGGTTGTGCCACCTAATCTACAAATCACAGTGCGACACATTGTACCCGTTCTCCACCCTCTGCCTCCTACCTTCTCTTCATCATCCCTCTTGTCTCTACTTTGCCACCTGCCAATCAAGGTCTCAAAGGGGCGAACAACACAAGCTGTCTAAAGCCACCACTTGAAGGAAACCAAATTTTGGTTACATGTTGATATGACAGCGTTAAAGGCTGCCATTCACCATAAAATTTGGTATCAGGGTTGTGAAAGAAAAATTGTGGGTGATAGCCGGGAATTGATTGGTGGCAGGGGTGTGCAAAGTCACTTGATCATATGATATGGCAGATTTGGCAGGAGCTGCCAACTCAAGCTTCTCGAATCAGATGGGTAGGTGAAATGAATCGAACCCTCCAGGACTCTTGCATTTCAAGTCAGACATGCTACCCGTAGACCACAAAAGCACTTCATACGGCTAGGTTAAGGGAGGCTTTATATTTGTGTCAGGCAGTCTTTCACATAATGTGGTAGTTCATGACTCTATGCTAAAGAGTATGTATAAGATAATGGAAGTACCACCATTGCCAAAAATAACCAGGCTGCGTGCTCCGCTTTTCAGCCAAGTAGCAGATAATTCGTACCACTTCTGAAACTGTAAATCTGTGCAAAGTAGTAAAGGCAAGCTGCAGTCCTCACTTCTCAACAAGTTGTGATCCTCTAGGAATTCATGTTGACCTTAGGATACAAGCTAAAATAAGGCCTTGCCTTATTTTTACCTCTCTGCAAGTTCAATCCCTGCCAAGGCACAGGGGTACAGAAAAAAATTAAGGCAGATTGCAGTCATGTACAAGACTGATGACACAATGATGCTGTTTCTGTTTGCCTCAAGTTATCCGTGATTATACTTCGAGACTCATCGTGGCTATCTGTTGTCAGCGGACAAGTGCAACAGATATTATGCCTTTTCTTTCCTGTAAACCAATTTAAAACACTGCTGATTCCTGTGTGGTAGGGCGTTTGAGGAAGCGACAAATGAAAGGCGCAGCACGGATGCCTGGATTGGATGCCTGGCAAGGGTAGCTTCATATATGCGTGAATCGCACGGTGAAGTCATCGGTCATGACCGGACATGATGTCATGTGGTAACCTCAGTTCTGGTTATTAGACATGACTGGATGTGACGTCATGACGATGTCACATCCGGTCATGGTGACATTACTGCGAACACATTAAGCTGCGCACAATAGATGAAACAACCTCCAGCTTAAACAGCATCACTGTTGAAAGTGGGCGTTGTGCAGTCTAGTTGAAGATTTGGGCGGCTGTATGCGAGCAAGGAACTGAGTGCTGTGATTTAACTTCCCAAAATAAATGCCACCGAGTGGTACTTTTTCTTAATACACGTCATATATTTACTAGAACCACCTTACTCTGTATTTTACAGCTGTAAATGCTGCAAAAAGCAAATTTTCTCAACTTGAGAATTTTATTCTGGCATGGCTTATATTCTGTAATCTCCAAAACAATTTTCTTGGGTTCCTTTACTTCTGGGAAACTTGGGGTATTGTTGGAACAACTACGATGAGAACAGCAAATTTTACAAATTTGAAATTAAAGTGTATGAGAACATGCAAGATGGCGACCATGGCACAAACTTTTTTTTTTTTCCGCCTAAAACAAGCTGGGGTAATGTTTGTCGTAGTAACCCAATACAGTCCTTTTCTAAACTGACGGCGGTCGAGCGTAAAAATTGCGTCAAATGGCATGATATGGGTCTGTGTGCAGGCTTCACACAACTCGTACTCTCAGGCAAGTCCAGTAAAAGAATCTGACTGCTGAGCTGCTACCCGGCACAACAGAACCCAGAATGCAACCTAATCCAAGCCTGAATACTTAATATTTTTGAGACAAAGCATTCATAGAAGGTTGAAAAAACTTGTACATGCAGAATGCGATCAAAAAATCTGGAACAAGTTTCATGACACGCATGTCATTTTTCACAGCATATCACATAACTTGGAAGAAAGTCAACAACTTCACTTTGAAAGCAAATTTTTGTGAAAATGTACAACACCAGTGGGAAGGAAAACAATTGAAGCAGTTGAAACAAAAAAATTTGGTGGCGTATGTGTCAGTGAACCCTCAGTGTCTATTAAAGAAAGTGAAATGAATGATCTTCGACACTAATAGAACCTGAATAGCGCTGTGTGATAAGGCTGTCCATAAGTGGCAATAAGCAAAGTTAAAATCAAAACAAAACCAAACTTGACAGAACTTGCACCAATATCACTGCTATGCTAAAATAAAATACACAGACACCATATAACCACTGTTCACAATACAAGTTCTACAAACCTGATGCGAATTTTTATATCATAGCTGTAACGATACTAGCACAGCCTGATAATTACAGTACACCTAAACAATCACTCTACATGCCTCTATGCATATATTGTATGCATATAGGCACTATGCACATATTGTACTTGACTACAAAGTTCAGCATGGTAGTTAACAACCATGCACATGAAACAGCTCGGGTATTGAAAAGCCTCTTCCAATCATGTTCAAAACCAATATATTCTGATCAAATCAGCATGCAAAATGTAAATCTTTCGTAAAAAATTTCATTTTGCACACAAAGACAAAGGTAGCTTTACTGCACATACTGTAGCACGAGTTGAATGCTCCGGGCAAATTTTCATAGTGCTGCAGGGTTTTTATGTGTTTATTATAGGAACGATGCAAAAAAAAAAAAAAAATCGGTGAACTCCATAAAAGGTGCCACATTAGAACAAAAATTAGCAGTGCTATGCCTAGATAATTCCACTGCAAGAATGCATCTGTGTTGACTCATGTTCTATTGCCATAAACAAAGTACAGTATGTGAGGAATACAAGGGATGGAGGTTTGATTCCCAGTGGAGACAGTATTTATTTATTTTATTTACCCCACTAATCACACATGTGCTCTGTGCTGTCGTACAGTACAGCAAGTAATGGCATATGGTACCTGTAGTAAGACATAGTTCATGCTGGATACATCGGCTGTCATGCAAAGATGTAATCAATGCAATTAACACTTTTTGTAGTGGCTTGAAATTGTTGACTGCGACCCCGAGCAGTTCGCACGTGAACACTGGCAACCACTGTGATTTCGTAGTATCGATGACAGTCGCCGCAGATGATGAGGGGAATGTCTGGTGCCCTCACAATGCATCAGCCATCTCGCAGATAAGTGCTGCCCTTCAGCGCCACCATTGCAATTCTTGTTTAAATGGCTATGGGTTGTACAAACTGGAAACTCTAGCAGACTAACAATCTTGTGCATTCACAATGCCGTAATAACAACATTGCGTGGGTAGTAATTTAGAAAAAATAAATACATTCACAGTTAAAACTGGTTCACTGGACAATATTTTGTAAGTAATAATTCAACAATACTGCACAAGAATTTTCAAAACTCCTCTGAGCCTCACTAGGGCACATATGAATGTCGTGCAGCCTTGGTGGATGGAACCGTGACAGATTATTGTAGATGAAAATGTAGCCATTAAATACTGTCCTTTTTAAAATGCGTGATAGAGCGTTACACTGCAGTGCACAGGTGTAGAACATAAAAACATGGCTGCAGCTGCGAGCTATCAGGTGGCTGTCGCACATACTCCATGATAGTAAATCAGGTATATGTATCTTCCATGGGGCAGGTAGCTAGTAGCAGGCTAGGCAGGCAAACAGGGTTCGTCCATGGCTCTGGTCCACCAAGAATGTGACAGTGCTGCAAGTCATCTGTACTTGGGCAGATTACCTAACATGCAGACAACTACTGTAAAGTCAAACACTGAAATTACAAAAAAAAATTAAGTTGATAAATGAAATGTACTGCCTTTGGATCTGAGCAAGAATGAGAACAGAGGCAAACCATTTGGCAAGCCTGTTTCGATGCATTCCCTAAAGCCACATCTCTATGCTGTTCTGACCAGTTTATTTGTTTTACAAGAATACACTAGGAAAGAACCAAGCGATCGCACATTACATCTACGTTGTGCACTACAGTTATAAAAATAAAAATCATAGCTAACGAGTACGTGACCCCGTTCGGTAATGCAGTACATTTACTTTGCTGTACAGCGTACCACTCGTCTCGGGACTGACGGACAGCGTGTTAGGCCCTCATCATTTGCCAAAAAAAAAAAAAAAAGCGAAGCTTAATTTCTAGTCAATCAACATTACACACTATTAAGAAGCGGTCAACACACTTGAGACACAGTTCTATATTCAGCTAGTCTGCAAACTATTACCACAGTCATCATACATAAAAGCAACAACAGGCGCATACATGCAGCATGTGCTGAAAAGGCGCGTCCGATGCAAGTGCAAAACTGACGTCGGCCTCGGTGATCTTACGACTGCTAGGGGAAAGCTACATGCCTCACATTCACACTAAAAATTAATTCAAAGCACTTCTGACACAAACGTAAGCCTTCGATGTCTCTGTAGTCATTATGCCTAAACACTTTCAGCGGAGCGCTTTATTTAGTTCTGCGCAGGCAAGCTCAGAACTTCGCTCAGACAACCTCAAGTGCAGCAAGAAAGTAACCTTGCTGCAATGTTCATAGTTAAACGTCCCGAAACAAATCGTTCCCAGCTAATTTCACACAGCGATTCGCGGAAGAATCGCGGTTCTAGCGCAGGCACCATGCTTACCAACATGGCACTCGAGTACGTTAATGTTCCACAAATCAATATATTATGTAACTCATTTCCTTCCAAAGAGCAATCAGCTGGCTTTCTATTCGACTTACCAAAGTGATGCTCACCGTGCGAAGTGCGTCGCCTGTGCTGTATAAACACAGAACACAGCCATTTTATGGTTCGTTAGCATTAACAACAAATAGATAAAGCGCAACACAGGGTCCGCAAAGCACTGGAAGGAGAATAACTAGAGTCAATAACGCGTCAAACATTTTTTTAAAACGTTTCATGTAACGCGCCGCAACTCAAAATAATTTAGCGGAGGGGCGATGATGATGATAATGGCGCACGCACCATCGTATCTAAAATTGTTGCAAATGAAACTATACAGTTTCAGTTAAACAAAGGAGGTGGTGACGCATAAACTACAAGTGCCAATTTTAATTATCTAAAGGTTTCCTTTTACTGAATTAATTTTTGTTGACATTGGACGTTTTCGCCACCTGCAGCGCTGTCACTCAACCGTTGCAACGGCGCGCCATTTGAACCGGCTGGTTGTACGGTGCTCGCACAAGTCTCTGCTGTTCTCTCTTCTCAGTTCAGCTCTCTTGCAAGCCTCCTAGAGGCTGTATGACTCATTTATCTCGCCACAAGTAACTTTTAAACCACAGTTCAGCAATGCGACACTAGAGCCATTCAATGAAGGACTACACTTATTCCTAGTCTGGCATTTATTTCCTTTGCGCATTTTCACTCTGTCCATTCATAACAAAAACTTGGAAGAAAAATCAAGAGGCTAAGTGGGCTTCCCACAGTGCAGTTACATATCTATAGTTATTTCATAAATTGGCAACACAGTTTTGATTCATCATCACTGCCTGCATTAGGTATGCTGAAGGGAATTAATGTCTGCAATCATCGCTGCTTCATGCGTTAGCTGCAGCCGCTAACCTTGGCTCATTTGCCGACATTATCTCTTCATCCCAGTGTCTGGTATCCCTTACTTGTTTCACTCCCTCGAAACCTAATCGATTAGCTGAAAAGCCCTATTTCCTGGATCACATGTCCCTCTCTAATGCTTCTTTTCAGTTTTCTGCATCTTCATACTCAAAGATGTGCACCATGTGCTGCAATCTCAACTGCAGGTACTCTACTGCAAGATGCCCAGCACTCTGTGTCATATGGTATGGTGTTGCGGCAGCAAAGAAGTACCACCCACACAAACCATCAGATGAGGACCTGCTTATGCCCTCACCTTTTTGGACCAAGGACGCCACCTGCCCAGGGCAAATAGGGCCTGCTCATTTCAATAATAGCTGATTACTACTTCCTTGTTATGATTACCTTGAAACTGTACTTTAATCCACATCTGTGTTTGTGAAGGTTTTCCATATTATTTTACTTTCTATAACCTGCTGCACTGTCCTTTGCTTAGGTATTTTAAACTAATGCTTTAATATCCACTTTTCAGCCTTTCAAATGATCACATGATAGCAAGCTGCCTTTTATTACATTGTATATACAGCACCTTTCAAATTTACATTCACCTCTTTTTGCTCTTGGGAAAATGTTTCTCATGGTTCAGATTCAACCTGGCTTAAAAACATTACTCCCTTCCTACGTCCGAAACCTTCCTACCTATGTGCAGCAGTGACTTTGTGGCTATGCATTCGACTGCTAATCCTAAGGTTTTAAGATTAAATACATGGCTACATTTTGGCAGAGGCAAGATGTAAAGACACCTGTGGGCTACACAATGTCAGTGCATATAAAAAGGACACCAAGCAGTCAAAATTAATTAGCTCTTTCCCATGCTTGCCGTCTTTCATAGACCGCATTAGGTTTTGGCATTCCCGATCCCTGTGTGCTATGTCAATACCTCTACCTGTTGTAAAGTTGCTCTCATCACAAAGGGTTGAAAAATAAACTTTCATCTTGTAGTTTCTTTAGGTCCTTGAGCATGTGCTGTTATTGAGGCAGTGGGCAAAATTTGGCTGGGGCCTTAGACATGCAATAGCCCAAACCAGATTCGAAATCGAGGAAACAGTTTAGCTGAAACAAATGTCGATTTCAGTCTCATCGACATCAACTGCAATGCCCGTTCTCTTTTTCTACAGGAATATAATGTAGACATGATGCAATGCTGTTCACCCAAATGTTTTCCGATTGTCATGGCTACTACAGTTCAAAATAATGAGACCAAAGAGCACGACACACAAGGAATGCTTATTTGCAATGAAAGCATTTTATTGCAAGCTATGAAGTAAATACATTTGTCGTGAAGAACAAGCAAAAGATTGCAAGAAACCATCAAAACAAAATTTAAAACCCCATCTAGAAAAGCAAAAATCTAATGCCATGTTTTCATGAAAAGCAGCCATTTTTTAAAAAAGGCTGCTCTTTGAAGCTACTCACAAAATTATTTCAGCATAATGCTCATTTGCTACAATACTCTTTTTTTCCAACTAGACACAAAGTCTACAAGACCTTGTGTATAAAATGTCACCAACCAGCACGTAGCTGCCATGCCATCAGCAAAACCATGCGCCCAACTGCTCATTGCACACCGGCCAAAACTCTGCACTGCCTTTGGGCAAGTGGAAAACAGCTGCAAAGCATCTTAAAACCCATCCACCCTTTGTTTCTATTTTAAGGTGCTATCATTTCTCCTGCTTCAATCATTCCTTTCGTTTTCAGGTGCGATTCCATAAACTGAACTTGTTTATGAACCACCCTAGATTCAAAAATGTGTTCAAACCAGCTGTCTATGAGGCAGCGCCTTCAGAATGCGCGGTGGCCAAAAATACTTTTGCAGCAGACTCGTTAATAACAGAGCTACAACCATCAAAACCGGTATGTTTCTCTCCTTCCCTTCCATCACCAAAGAGTCCCTCCCTCCTCCCTGGTTGACTAGCCTCCACAAGAGACAATACGCGTAGGGCTGGTACATGTAGGCTCCCTAAATACGCGAAATGTGGAGCGCCATCTCTTAGTGCTTTGAGAAACTATGCCCGCCATGTTGGTTCGGTCAACAAAATGAAAACGCTGCCCTGTGCTGGGTAAAAACAGCTACAAGAATGCATCAAATGCAGTCATTATGGCCCCGACTATTACAGGCATTCTTTTTTTTCTTGCTGGTTGGTTTGTGAGGTTTAACGTCCAAAAGAGACTCAGGTATGATAGACGCCATAGTGAAGGGCCCCGATAATTCCGACCACCTGGAGTTCTTTCTTTAAGGTGCACTGACATTGCACAAACACGGGTGCCTTGCTTTCTGCCTTCCATCAAAACGCTACCGCCTCAGCTGTTTCTTTTCTTGCTTTCTGCTACCCAAGCACCACCAGTGACCTTTGTTTGAAGGTTGAGAAGTGAGCTTTGGCTCATCCAGCTACAATGCCAATAAGGAGGAGGAGGGGGAGAGGCTGAGCTCAATGGGTGGCCGAAGCATAGGTGCGAGGCCTCTGGCCTTTCTTAGGAAACCAAGCCCGTGCATGTATGGATGTTCTGTGTTTTCTGTATTATGGTTATGCACGGTGTACCATGGCTGGATTCGAGTGGCGACGGTGCGCTCTTTACGACCTACGCATGGAGGGTGCTTCCTGTCTGCTACAGCTGCGAAATCGTGGCACTGTGTGGCATTGACGCGTCTACTCAGTGATGCCGTCATTTGGTGTGCAACAAGCTGGAAAAAAAAAAAAAGCGGAGGCTGGCCAAGCCTGCACTTTCACCCGGTTGTGATTCTTGCCAACGAGATGTCATGAACTTGAGCGTTCAGAGCGACCTGCAGTGATTTTTGCCGCTGTACTGAGAGTTATATATGATAGGTGTGCCGGCCGTGAGCCATCCTTACAGGCTCTGGCTGTGTATCAGCATCTTGCCGAAGAGCCAAAACCAGAGAAAAACTCTCATAAAATATAGCTAAATTATTGGAACAGAGTTCTCCATCACTCGGAAATTGATGAAAGGAAACACTGCAAGTTTTTCAAACTTGCAGGCGTGGGCACGTCGTTCAGAGGAAATAAAGTTCAAATGTGTGGCAGAAAACATACGTATGGGTCCGGACCGAAAGAAATACCAAAAGCACACTGCGGCCGAGAAGCTCAACTATTGTCATGAAGTTAGCTTCGTTACAAACTAGCCGCAGAGTTTAGCAACATAGGTGGCAGGCAAAGACAAGGGTCGGAAGGCTTTCCTACTATCCTATCCTTATATGAGGATGGTGATGAATGTCTCCTGTTATTTCGAGGCGATGCTGCGCACGCCTCAGAACAGGAAAAGCAGTTACAGTGAATGCGCTGTTCAAAGTGCACAAAAAGTGCAATAAGAGCAGGTTACCTTTTTTTTTAATTTGCACTAACAACTTAAAACAGGTCAACGACCAGCCTGACTTGCAGACACGTGAAGGTGCCCGAAATTTTGGTACATGTGCAGAAGCAGACAGAAATGTGCCCAAAAGCGAAAAGATGCCGTCACACTGGCATATCATTTGAAATAATGCATGTAGGCAAAACAGGTACTCCTCCTTGCTCGGCCACTAATTGTAACAGGCCTGGCAGAACAGGCCCGAGAGGCCGAAAATGTTCATGTGATAAATTCTGTGCTTCTGTAGCCATGTCAATGCATTTTTGACAGTTCCCCTCATATCATGAAGGAAACAAAGTTACAGCAGGAAGAAAAAAATCAGCTTTTGTGCAGCATAATGGGACTGACCTTACAATAGTATGCTGCTACTTGCCTTACTGCAGACTGATAACCCAAATCACTGTTGTATTCAGACGGTAATTAGCACATGTTGCGCACTGTAAGAAATAAGACAAAGTAAGTATTACTACGATCAAAATAATACTGTTGCCTGAGCCTACACTGCACCGCTTTTGCGCACACAAAATTGAGACTACATAATTTCTCTAAGTATTTCGCTCACTCCGTAAACTGAACGCTTGAAGGCGCGAACGCAGGTGCGCACCGGGCGCCGCCACAGAAGCGAGTGGCCAGGGTTGGGTAAATCCTGCACTAACTTCACGGGGAAGAGAGCACTGCTTGCTTAGAAGAGCTGCCATTATATCTGCGGCGAATGCGCAGGCTGTATGAAAGTGCGCGCCGCTGCCACTTGAGTCCAGCCGTTGGTGTATGAATAGCACAGTGCACAGAACACGCTGAAGCATGCATAGACAAGGGCAAGAAACTAAAAGCCTTCTTTCTTGTGTGAGTGTATGCATGAGTGAAAACGAAATGCAAGACAAAAAAGTGCGTGACATCAGCAGACCAAGTGACACCCCTCGCCCATCAGTCAGAGAGAAACCAATGGATGCAGTATCTGTGGGTACCTCATCGACAAAGTTCGATGGCCAGCGCAAAGGATGAGAAGGTTTGGCTGCTTTAAAAGGACCATGAGAGCTTTGGTTTGCATTTTGTTGCTTTCCAGTGTGTGCATCGCTGCAGTATTTCGCAGAGACCATGTCCAACGCCTTATCGGGCTTGGTTAAAATGTCAGCCTGGTCAGTAGCCCTTGAATATGTTAGCTCTCTTAAATGAACAATCTGAAATAAGCAAGGACATAAGTTGTGCTGGCCATATTGTGGACTGCTTTCAAGACAATGTGTGTAATGCCAAATAATCTGAGAAGTTGAATAAACCGTTCGGGCTGCCCTGTTTTGTTTTCTAAATATGCATTGTAAGACCATTTAACACAGCTTGGCCACCCAACTTGTGCACACCAGCTAACACAAAGCTTTAGCAGCGCTACACTAATCCCTCTGTCACACAAACACTTCCGATCCTCATTGAACTCAATCTGCATTCAGGCTTTCAAGAAGGATTGAAGCATCCGGTGCTACACGAGCGTTTTCAGTCAGCATTGAGAAATTTCCTACGTGGTCCGTCGTCTGCTGTCAGTCGCAATGAGTCTCAAAAGGAAATTTAAGATTGGGGTAATGATTGCACGATTTCAGTGTACACAGCAGCATTCCGCTTTTGGCGCCTCAGGTCATCTAACCTATCTTCCCAGCGGTCAAGTGCTACAGTGCAGTTTCTCTTCCACTCCACAGTTTCCACATTGACGCAGTCGAAGAGAACGCCACCTTAGCTTCCACTGGCAGTAGACTACGGTGTCAATATTATAAAATTAGCCATTCTACGAATGTTCTATCATGCCTTTTAATACATTTATGTGTTATTATGTGCAGTTCTATTGCATTTATTCATTTTTCAAGTTTTAGAGCTCGTTGATGACGAGGGTGTCAATGACCGCTTTTGAGTGTGCTTGAAATCTCGAGAGCGATTGAGGAAGCAACCTTGAGTCAAGCAGGCTCGAGCTCAACTGCACTTGACAGTTGCCGTGTGACAACCTCAATCTACAATGAGTTAAATGTAGATCCAGTTCAATGAGGATCGAAACTGTTCGTATGAGAGCAGTTTAACTCGCATCTTGCAGGAACAAGCAATCTATATACACCTTTCCAATAAGTTACTCGGTGCCACCATATTGTTCGCTCCTCCTCTCTGGACTGCTGCAAACCGGCTCTGCTTCCACTGTGCTAGCACCAAATGCACAAAGCAGTCCAGCAGGTAATATGGCGACACCCCGTGACCACTTATTGGAAAGGTGCACACTACTATGACTATGCTACAGTATGCTAAGGAAGTGAACACACAAAAAAGCCAGGCAATCATGTTACTCTGGTAACGAATGTTTAATTGTGGCTGGCCTTGCATATGGCGGGCAGTAATGCATGTACCCCTGTCTTCGGACAGGACAGCAGGGTTGTAAGCATCTCCAGCAAACACTGTGCGGATGTTCGTTTTGTTATAAAAATTTAGGAGACACTTGAGATCTGTCTTTAAGAGTATAGCATGGTAGCGTCAACAGCTCCCATCTGCAGCTTCCCTCAAAGATCCTTGATCGCATACATGCACCTTGCTATTTTATAAATGAAGTCTTTAAAGAACTTTGCTGCAACCTACAAAGAGTAGGAAGTGTTTAAGAGCTCTAAGATCGCTAAGGCGAACACAACCCGGCACCAGAATTAGAATATGTGACTAATAAGTACGGTGCAGGGAATGCAGCCTTATAGTTACGCACGTCAAATGACAGATCGAATACCACACGCCCATCCTCCGAGGTCCTGTGAATAAGCGCATAAGTGGCCCGCGTATGCATGGGGTTGCCATTACCCTCTTTGTCACCTCTCTGCAGCGGTTTGCACAGCCAGGATGCCTCCTTTCCTCCTCTCTGCAACGCGGCAACAGAGCACGCACCTGCCAGAGCTCTTCACACGCAAGTTCCAGTATGAAGGACGTTTCTTGATGACAATTTCTGATCACACTTTCTGTACATGACGCACATGACCCAGTTAAAATACAGCTATTTAAATGCCCTCTAGACACGTGAATATTATGAATATAAGCATAATACATAAGATAAATTCTCAGCACTGGGTAAAATATTCACAAAGTATTGTCAAACATGAATATAAAATCAAGAAATTGTAATAAAATCTTGAGGATATACAAAAGGCAGAAAAATGGTCATTTCTTGAACTACAGCTTGCAAATGAAGCTTTTTTTTTTGCCTCAACTCCTTCAGCACCATGCAATTTGTTTATTAAATGAAATATTTACACAATCTTGCTATTAGATAATACTAAAATGCAAGTATTTAGATGCTCAATTAAATAAATGCCCATGTTTTTGTTTTGGCTTTATACATAGCATAAAAAACTTTTTCTCCGAAATTTGCAGAAAAAAATCCAAAAAGTGAAAGAAAAGGGGGCATGAATATCAAAATAAGACAGCAAGAAAAATAATTCAGAATACTAAAAATATGCTGCACTGCCTCTTATTACTAGTTTAGGTTCTGAAGTTCATTTTGAAGGTGTGCTGTTCTCTCAGAAATATAGCTAAGTTGCTGAAAACACCCATTTTTATGCTCGGCCTTGTTCCACTCATTTTACAGTTTATAGTATTGGCATTTCCAAACCTTTCAGGATTTATGACTGAATTATTTGGTGACATGTTTTCCAGAAGGTGGGAGATTTTGCCATTAAATTTCAAAATCTGCAATAGAAGCTTGGTGTTCAAACTCCACTGAATTTGCTTGAAGAAGTTCCACACTTGAAGTTCTGGAGAAGCCATATCAAGTAGTACCAAGCTTTCATTACTGCTGAAACCCAGCGAATGGAAACAGAACAGTGGGAACACAAAATGAGCATGTGTAACTGACCAAGTGTGATCAGAGATTGAAACTAAGCTTTTCTTGGCCACTACCTGAAGTCCGAGGCTGACATTTGACTGATTCATCATCTGCGCTGAACTGAGAGCTAGTAAAATTGTCTTCAAGAGACTTCGCTACTACTCTCATAAACAGAAAACTATAGTAGAAGCAGCAGAATCGTGTGAATGGCGCCAAAGACCTCTTTATTTCAAATAATTTTTTAAATGTCACACTGTGCCAGAAAAAAAACAAAAAAAAAATATAAATAAAAAAAATAAACAAGCTGCACACAAACAGAAACTATGGTTGTCACAATAGCCCCACTGCGGTAGTGCAGTGGTTAAGATGCTAGATTACTGTGCCGGAGTACCCATGTCCAAACCCGATCGCTGGCGGCTGCTTTCGATGCAAACGAAGTGGCACCCGTGTGCTTTGTGATGTCAGCGCGCGTTAAAGATCCCTAGGTGGTCAAAATTACTCCATAGACCTCCACTACGGCACCCATTTCTGTCTTTCCACTTTGACTCCCTCCTCCCTTCCCTTACGGCACAGTTCAGGTGCCCACAGAAACAAGTGACAGATTCTGTGCCTTTTCCATTCCTGTGAACTAATTACTATAATTACTTTTGTCATACTATCTGCCTAAATGGGGCTACATGTTCCAAATACATAAATTTACGTCTGCCAGTGTGTGAGAACGATCATTCATATATGAACGATTGGCTTAAAGCAGTCCTGAAAGGTTATAAGCCCTAATCCCTTAATTTGTGCCGGTATTATCTCACACACAATCATCAGCATACAACCATAATCTACCACATTGTGCCTAAGACCACCCAACATGGGTATAAAGCTCTGTTTTAACAAAGCTGTATGAACATGGAGTAGCATGTCTGATACTAGATCCAAGGGTCTCGGATGGTTCTCTTCCACCTCAACCTCTCACCTCAAAGGAGCTGCCTGAGTTAGCAGCTCCAGATAGCGTCGTCCTCTCTTTTCTCGATCCTTTGTCTCTTTTTCGCTTTTCCACAATATGAGCTCCAGCCAGTTCGGCCATATCATGTGGCCTCATGACATCGCAGAACCAGACAACCAATCAGTGCATGGCCATGTCACCTGCCAAAGGCATGGTTGTGATTTTTCTCAAGGGTGACGCCTTTTACGCTACCGCAATAAAGCAACTATTCTAAAATAAGTCACTTCTTGTGGAGCACTTTTCACTACTGCTGCTGCATTGTATGATATGGGCAGTTCAAATTATGTCCCTTCTGTAAAGAGCAGTTTGTTTGCACAGCCTCCTATCCGATGTGGATGTAGGCTACAATCCAGCACACAACAGCGGCAGGGCAGACACATTAAAAAACATGGCAGCCCTTACGAAAGCCAGCTGCTCCTTCAGCTGATAGAAAGTCCAAGATTTTCCCAATTCTATTATCTTGTAGGCAATGGACAATAACCCGATCAGTTTAAGTTTGCAAGTGCTTGACAGCCCCTTTCTTATAGATTATGGTACTGTTAGGATCCTTCCAAGATTTCAATACACTTGAGGTCGTGAGGCACTACACACTCAAAGCAAGCAGTTTTTCTAGCACAATCTCCCTACCACTCTTGAAAGATCTGCAGTTGCCTATCCATACCAGCCGCTTTACCCCTTTGCATTGCTTCTAAGGCTTTTTTACTTCCTCCATGACCAGCATGACGTACAACCTGCTCACATTACTGCTCGTCATCCTGACTGCTTCAGCTGCTGCTGTGACTGCTTCAGGGCAATGTCATCAGCAAATTGCAGATTACTGAGGTATTCTCCATCTACCCTCATCCCTGAAGGCATGTCACCTAGCACATAGTACAATAGATGCTGTCAAGAGAGTACAAGTGGCTGATTCCATGCCAAGCTACCTAAGACAATGCCATGTTTTAGACACCATCACACACGGATAACTTTTTCTCGGAGAACCACAGCTGTGTTACCTCCACAAGGGATCAAGTTGTCTTCTATATGACATCTCTCCAATAAATGTCAGGCCTGTTCAGGTATTAATCTGTTACTTTAATTCGCAAGGCTAGAAGCTAGACTGGCAAAAAATTGCAGTCACACATTTGTGCTTCCCACCTCCCCCCACTGCAAATCATGTGTTCCAAACCACCCAGAATGATTTTCAAATAATAGCATATCAGCAAATTCAAGGGTGACAATATTACACAAGATTAAATACATTGCAAGCAAGGTGTTTTAAACTTAACTGGGAGCACGCTCTAAACCTGTGGAAGCAGTGAGAGTATCCATTTGGTCACGCCAGTCGCAGCTCACTGCACTACTGAGGTGGCGGTGTAATCGAACTGGCGGAGGGAACTCTTCGTCGGCACCAAGAATTCGTTGCCTCTGCAAATGTAAATAAATGAGAGTAATACTGCAAATACATTTAGTTTGCATAAATTCAGCAAACTCACTCACAGTAGAATTTGATTTGAATAAAGCAAGTGAGAGTGCCTGCCGCAGAAGGAAAAAGGCAGTAACGAGACTAGCAGTCAATGCTAGCACAAATACAAATATTTAGCACACTTGCAAAACACTGAAATAGCAACAAAGAGACTAAGGTAAATCATGTGTGCAGTAAGTGCGGAATATGCTGCGGCTTGCATGGAATTGTAATCAAGAGTGCCTCTCTCCCACAAAACATGCTAGCTCAGATTATTTATTGCTCTGTTTTCAAATAAGCTGTCAATGGCCTTGGCAGCAGCTTGAAGCCAAGCACTGCCAACTATTTATGTTGGAGCAGGCAAAAGATATATATATTTGGGAACTCTGTGGTAGCAACATGCATCCAAAGTGTTAAATCTATATAAACAAGCTCAGTGAGTTCCACCAATGCAGTTATTTCGGCAGTAAAAAGAGAGATATTGTCACAGGCATGAACCTATGCTAGCTGAGGAGTATTGAGGTCACCCTCATTGCTGCATACACCGAAATAAGTGAGTACTTGACAGTGGAAGGTCTGAGCAAATAAGCACAGGAATTCGGTCATGTATATAACCATACTTTTGTAGCCATTTCATGCTGTGCAGTAGGCTTGTTGCACTTCGCTCATTCCGCACAGGGCCAACTCACGTTTAAACCATCTATCAGCTGGCCAGCAACCCCCCTTTATCAGTCCGCAGATATACTCATGTATTGCAGCACTACCACGTATGGTCTGTACAGATGAGTGCCACTTACCTTCCAACAGTTTTCCGAAAGAAGCCCGACATTTTCTATGGGCTGAGCCGCTCCATCGGTTGAAGCTGCGAGGAAGGCAATAAAACCTCCTGATTATAAACCAGCGAGTTCACGCTGGCGCACGCAAAAATGCCTTATACTGCCCAAACAAATATAAGCGAACTCAGAAACAGTTTTACGTTATCTTTTAGTCGCCTCATATGTCCCAATACTCTAGTGCATCCGGAAGACAACAGCAACCGACGATTGATCGGTGCACGGCAGCAGGTATGGAAGCTGTTCCAAGCGCAATGAAACGAGATCGTGGACGCCATTACGCAGTCTCCTCACGCCTTCGCCCGGAGACCGTCGCGCGATTACGCCGCGTCAATAATTGAGGCTAACGCATGCTTGCGCTGCCGTGCAAAAACTCGTTACAAGAAGCTGCAAGGAAGGCGATGGCAGAAAGACTACAAATGCTTTACTTAGAGTTCGCGGGCATGTATGTACGACTCACCGCAGTCAGAAGGCTGCAAATAGGACTGCACCGAAGGCTGCGCCCTTGAATTTAAGGATATAATTCACGAACTGAATTCGCATATCACCGAGTTTGCATTTACCGGGATGATGGCCCGCCAACTGCAGCAGACCGACGCATGAAAGACAACCTAGGGTACCTAGGGCTCGCAAAGCGCAAATGCTCGTTGTCTGAAAAGCGCGCCAGTCATGGAGGAAGGCCATACTTTGGGCGACTCAGTGAGCATCTGGGTTTGAGGCTTACTTCTAGAAAAAAACAAGCACTAAAAGCTATTTGACGTCATATCCGTCCAGAAGAGCAACATATCCTCCTTTCCACTTTGGTCCTGGGCACGCATGCGCAGTTCAGGGAGCCGGCTCTCTGCAAGTTCAGGTCTCGGATACGGACTCAGTCACGGAGGCTCGGTTACGCTCGGGGTGTCTCGGGGCATGCTCGGAGTCTCGCCCAATGTGGCTTTTGCAAGCTGAGTTTTCGTTTACTTTCAAATAATTAAACGTGTTATTTATAAAACAAAAATATAACACCAAGAATTTAACAATTACTTTTGTTTATTTAACACTTATTAGCATTTTTTTGCTTAAATTTATAGTTATAATGGATTGAAATGTTTCAGTACTAGGCTTCAGTGGTTTCAGCAGTTTCAGTGTCATCACCAACCTGTCACAAAGATAGACAAAGGGAAAAGGAGTTCGGATATTATGAAACACAGGGCCCTCTGGAATTATAACAGGTATGAGGTTGTTAGAGGGGTATGGAAGGGTGTTATGGTACCAGGACTCACTTTTGGAAATGCAGTCCTGTGCATGAAATCAGAAGTACAGTCAGGCCTTGAAATCAGACAGAGAAAGGTAGGTAGATTGGCATTGGGAGCACATGGCAACACACCTAATGAAGGAGTCCAGGGAGATATGGGCTGGGCATCATTTGAGGTTAGAGAGGCAATTAGCAAACTAAAATATGATCAGAGACTAACCGAAATGGAGGAATCAAGGTGGGCACGAAAAATGTACAAGCACCTCTTCATGAAAAGCCTGAATACGAAATGGACTAACAGAACCCGAAAGCTCAGATTCAAGTACCTAGAGTTTGGAGATACACCGCAGCAAAACAGCAGCATTGAAAAGCAGGTAAAGGAGGCAGAAAGGAAAATGTGGGAGGAAAGAATGCAAGGAAAATCAGCATTGGGTATGTATAGAACTCGAAAACAGGATATAAAGAAAGAAAGTTTATTCGACAACTCACGAGGGAGCTCATTGCTGTTTGAGGCTAGGACAGGGGCCCTCAGAACAAAAACGTACAGGAAAAAATTTCAGGAAGTAGATATATTATGCGCGGCGTGCGGAACTGAGGAGGAAACAACGGAACATGTTGTTCTAAGGTGCCAAAAACTTCGTCCTGCCCTTCCCGCGGAAAAAGCGGCAGATCTGGAGAGAGCGCTGGGATTTGCTGGGGAAGATGGACGAATGGATGAGGAACGCGTTCTTATAACAAAAGAGAGGTTAGAGGATTGGTGGAAAAAGTCAAGAGAATAAAGAGAGGGAAAAAAGGGAGGGGGGCAGATACGGGCGAATTAGAAGCTAAAAATGGAGAAGAGATAATTATATTTCTTTTAATTTTTTGGCTAGGCGGCGCAAGCTGCCGCCCGATCCAAAGGGCAGAGCCACTATCATCCATCCATCCATCCATCCACAGAGGGCGCATCTTCTTGACCAAAACAGTTCGCACGTGTTTCATTGATTAATCTCCTCTGAGATATATATATATATATTTATACATGAGCGTTCGTGTTGTACTGCAAAAAAGATTTGCCTTAAGCAGGAGCATAACGAGAAGAATGTCTCAAGGCTCTCGTAGCAATGAAACTGGAGCCGAAAAAGTGTCATTAGATCCCGACAAGTTTAAATTCAGCTCCAACTTGAGCCTGGAGACAATGTTAGTACCACTTTGTAAACTTCTTATCAAGATTTTGTACGTGGGAGGCTTTTCCTCGAGCTTCGGTTTCCTCACCTCCCATTTCTCTGCTTTCAGACGCCAGATCCAAGCTGATTTTGCCAAGGAGAGAAACTGGGAGCAGTACCACTCGCCAAGGAACATCCTTCTTGCTATGGTCGCAGAAGTAGGCGAAGTATCCGAATGCTTGTAGGTGTCTCAATGCGTTTACCTTTTCAGGAAGAGAAACGATCGCACACACATTCACGCGAAAAAAAAAAAAAAAAAAAAGATTCACTACGCTTTTTTTTCTTTCACTCGGAAGTTATTGAGTTGGAATATTGAAGAGAAATGGGCAAAATAAACAGCTGAACCGAAGTTCTCTTGTGTTAACTTAAAATTAGTATAACCGCATCACCCTCATTGTGTTTTGCTCTGTGAGGTAGGCTGAAAATCTGTCAAATATTTGATGAACAAACCTTGTTCATGCTATTGATGAATATTCAAGGGTAAATTAGCTGTGGCTATTTGAAGTCCGTATATGCAATTAGCAGTGAAGCAAGGTAAATGAAATAGTATGTCAGTAATAGCAGGTTACCTGCCATGGGATATAACTTCCTTAAAATGGCAACATATGTGGCAATAGTCAAATGCAAAATTATTCTGGGTAGCCTACAAAGTGCAGTGTTTGAAGTTAGAAAAATTTACATTGGTGGAACTAAGGAAGCTAATAAATGAATACTGGGAATTTCTTTTTGTATATCCATCAGTTTCAGTTCTGTATTTCCTTTTTAGTCTTTTAGGTGCATTTTGCAATAATGACTATGTCTTGTAGCTTCATATCTTGAACTCTTTCAATTTAGGCTTGGTGTGTTAATCTGGAAATTTGGTGTACTCAAACTCGAGATTTTATTCCATAAACACTGAGCTAACATAAAAAAGGCTTCTTTTAATTCGAGCTCCACATAATTTAATCATTTTTTTCGTGCTGTTTCAGTTCAAATCATGAGCCGGCTGTGTGTATGTGAACTTTGATGGTTGTACAGCAATGTCTATATAGAAATTTTTGTATTCATGATTTTTAAAAAATGCTTGACCAGTCATTGACAACATTCTGGAGGATAGGTTAGAACAGTGAGTATGAGAAAAAATATTGAAAGGCCCCTGAATGGCATGGCTAGTGCAGAGAAATGCTATAGTTTTACCTGCAACTATTTGAGTGCAGGTATAGCAACTGGTCTAAGGTTGTCCTGATTCTATTAGCGATTACCTTAGTAAATACCTTATATGTAACAGACAGTAAGCTGATTGGTCTGTAATTTTTAAGGTCCTTAGAGTCCCCTTTCTTGTGAATGAGGATAATGTTTGCATTCTTCCATGGTTTCGGTACCGTCGATGACACCAGGCACTGCGTATACAGGGTGGACAGTTTTTCTAGCACAATATCCCCCCCGTCCTTCAGCAAATCTGTAGTTATCTGATCCTCTCCAGCTGATTTCCCCCTTTTCATAGTTTCTAGTGCTTTCTTGACCTCGTCCTTCGTCACTGGTGGAACGTCTGACTGTTTTTTCCTACCGCCAATCTCATTACGGTCCTGACTACTTTGGCTACTGTAGAGATCTGTATAGAACTCCTCGGCTACTTTGACTATCTTGTCCATATTAGTGATGACGTTGCCCGCCTTGTCCCTTATCGCATACATCTGGTTTTTGCCTATGCCCAATTTCTTCTTTACCGCTTTAAGGCTTCCCCGTTCTTTACAGCATGCTCAATTTTCTCCATGTTATACTTCCTTATATCGGCCACCTTACGCTTATTGATTAGCTTTGATATCTTGGCCAATTCGATCTGGTCTGTTGGATTGGAAGCTTTCATACTCTGGCGTTTCTTAATCAAATCTTTCGTCTCCTTAGACAGCTTACCGGTATCCTCTCTAACTATCCTACCGCCTACTTCTACCGCGCACTCAGTAATGATATCTCTGAAATTATTGTTTCTTGCCTCAGGACAACCTTAGACTGCAATCAAGCAAAGGATCAAGCAGGGTTTCGGAAACGGTACTCTACCCTCGATCATATCCATACCATCAATCAGGTGATAGAAAAATGCTCCGAATATAACCAGCCCTTATACATAGCATTCATTGATTACGAAAAAGCATTTGACTCAGTTGAAACCTCGGCAGTGATGCAGGCATCGCGAAATCAGGGGGTAGACGAGCCGTACGTGAAAGTGCTGGAAGATATATATAGTGGCTGCTCAGCAACCATAGTTCTGCATAAAGAAAGTAACAAAATTCCCATAAAGAAAGGTGTTAGGCAAGGAGACACAATCTCCCCAGTACTATTCACAGCTTGTTTAGAGGAAGTATTCAGAGACTTGGAATGGGAGCAGTTAGGGATAAGGGTAGATGGAGAATACCTCAGTAATCTGCGATTTGCTGATGACATTGCCTTGCTAAGCAACTCGGGGGATGAACTGCAAATAATGATTGATGACCTAGACAGAAAAGGTAGGCTTGAAAATCAATATGCAGAAGACTAAGGTAATGTTCAACAGCCTCGGGAAGGAACAGCAGTTTACATTAGGTAGCGAAATACTGGAAGTAGTAGGCGAATATGTATACTTAGGACAGGTAGTAACCGCAGATCCAGACCATGAAAAGGAAATAACAAGAAGAATAAGATTGGGATGGAGCGCATTTGGCAAGCACTCGCAGATTATGACTAGCAGCTTACCGGTATCGCTCAAGAGGAAAGTATACAACAGTTGCATCTTGCCTGTACTCACCTATGGGGCTGAAACGTGGAGGCTAACCAAGAGAGTTCTACTTAAGTTGAGGACAACCCAGAGGGCTATGGAACGACGTGCAGAGTGGGTCAGAGAAATAACTCAAGTTACCGACATTCTAGTGGAAATTAAGAAGAAGAAATGGACATGGGCAGGACATGTAGTGCGAAGAGAGGATAACCGATGGTCGCTGAGGGTAACAAACTGGATTCCAAGGGAAGGAAAGCGTAGCAGGGGGCGACAGAAAGTTAGGTGGGCGGATGAGTTTAAGAAGTTCGCAGGGGTCAAGTGGATGCAGCTAGCACAGAACTGGGTTAAATGGAGAAATATGGGAGAGGCCTTCGCCCTGCAGTGGGTATAATCAGGCTGATGATGATGATGATAGCAACTGGGCAGAGCATCATTAAATGAAAAATTATCAACAATGTTTAAGACAGCTTTCTGATAAGAAAAAAGTGACTTTTGCCCTTAAAGGATTCCCCTGCAGCCAGTGGGATTGTGGAAGATGAATGGGCATTCACTGCGGCGGAATACTGTGGCAGCATAAAAATCGTTCAGTGCCATTGGCAGAAAGGAGGGGCATCTGCCACTTTTTACCTGAGGTATATGGCACCTTAAGGTTTCTGCAGCATGCACAGTTTGTTAAACAGTGGTGTGTTTGCTATCTTTTCAGCCAGTGGAAAGGTGAAGTCAAAGAAGGCCTTCTGGGTGAGTATAGACCGTTTTACCGAGAGCGAGCAGGAGAGGAGGAAAATACTCTCTAACCAGATTTCTTGCGCTGGCTCATTGGTGCCAGTACCGAGTGGGCTGTGCATTCGCACGCTTCAATCATAGTAGAGCGGCCTTGCACCTCGGTATATTGCTTTTTGGAGACCTAAATACCTTTTTAGCACCCCTTTTAGTGGCAGTGTCATAGGGACAGCAATGCGTGACCGTGGACTGCACAAACAATCAAAGATATCTCAAAATTATTGGCCAGGGTGTACGTGGGAAACATGCAACGACAGTCCGAGTGCGGCTGTATAATGTTTTTGCTTCACCGCTTTCCAGTCTATCCTGATTTAATTCGCCTATGAACGTTTTGTGTAAGCCAGATAGACTTAGTACCAATGACGACTCACGAATACGATGCCCATTTTACTTCCTCCGCCATAGTAAATACGCATGCCGGACAGGCCATGCCTCCTCTGCGCCAACGATACACGGTGGATCTCTTCCGCCAACGCCTGAGGAGCGTGCTATAATCTGTTCTTCACTTAAACAATAAGCCGATAGCAAAAAAAATTCTTTCTTGCAGATTTCTGACCCTTACTGTGTTGTTGATAATTGCAATACAAACAAGTTTCGAAACACATTGCCGCTGGTGCGGCGCGTGGCTCATTGTCTGCACGCTGGCTCCGCTGCTAAGGCGTCGCCGAATTTACATCTTTCTTTTACTGATACAATGGGATCGGTAGTAGGCAGTTCCATGAGAGACCATTTACTGTAGCGCTGAGCAATTACAAAGCGCAGTCGGATGTGCTTTCGGTGCGAAACAATTTAGGTCTATCGACCGACCACTAGAGAGTAGCACTCGGCGAGGATGCCGTCGTCCGCCGCGCCAGCGTGCGCTGCCGCTTTCATAAGCGCTGCTGTATGTGCCTCGAACTTGTCGTTTTCATTCATGGTATAGCTGAGAGCGCACGTTTTTCGACGTTTTGCTCAACAGTATGTCGTGCAAACGATGCTGCTACGACAGGACAGGGTACGACATTGTTGCGCCGCAGGACAAACAACAAGGCTGCATAAAAACATTGACGAATGGTACTTTAGACACTACTTATTTTATGTGCTGTTCTAGAACTGTGGTTTAACTTGAAAGTATACATTGTTGAAGCAGGACAGCTCGATCGTATATCGAAATGGGTCGCACTTCATGTTAAATCAATGCGGCGATGACTGGAAAGCATCTTTCGTTGTATCTGTATTCCGCATTCGGTAGCTGCCCGTACGGTTCATTCGTTGTGTATTTATGTGTACAGTTACCATTGCGATTATAAAATATAACTGAAAATACATGTACCATGAAAGATAGAACAGATACATCCTCACAGTTAACTCTGACGAATTCGGCCAGCGGAAGCAGAGCGTAGTCCTTTGCAGTGGCCACAACCGCTAGTGCTGTTTCCAACAGCTGCCGCCATGTCAAACGCATGGTATACGATTTGCTGGCGTGTCGAACAAAGCACAAAATAGCACCAAGGTGTCTGACAGCTTTCACGAGCACCGCGAGACAGCACTTTTATACTGCCGCATCGCACCATCAACACGCACAGCAGAGCCCAAGATGGCGTCAAGAGCAGCTAGAGCGGACTTTCCCAGTTTGGCTCATATGGGACGCCACCATCAAACTAAGATGGCTGCGCCTAGGCATCAAAACTAAAATCGTCTATACTAGCCAAACTCTTGCACAACTGCTGGAGGCAAGTGTACCAGCCTACTGCAACAGGCTTTGTTGAAGTGTAAAGGTTGCGCAATGCTAGAGGGCAAAAATGAAAGCGAGAGACCCAGCATAAGCGCTTATGTCTTGGTCCTCTTATGCTGAGCAACATGATCCCCTGCCAACTAGCCCAGACAACATATTTCAATGCTATTATTTTGCAGAGTTATCTTTCAATCAGTGGCCTGTATTGTGCTCTATATGCTTTTTCTTGCCTAGCCAGGTGCTGTTAACAAATGTGCAGTATTATCTGCACTAAGGCTTGATAAAAAAATGCTTCTAGCCCATACGGATGCCTTATGTCATGGAAGGAAATTATAAACTTTGTTTTATAGCTGATGCCATTTTGTTTTGTTTGCTACAAGCAACAACATAATATGCTTAATTTTTCATTAATTAGGTAAGTGGCAACATCAGGTGCAACAGAGACACACCCCTTTTAAGATAGTCAAATCTCATTACTATGAACACCACATTAACGAATTTCTCAAATTAACAAACCTTTTAAAAATCCCCAGCAGATTTCCTATGTTTTCAATGTAAAAATATTTCAAAATTATGAATTTCAATATAGCGTATATTTCAGACTAACATACATACTTTTTCTTCTATAATCCAGGAACGTCGGTATTACGAATTCGTCTAAAATTAACAGCACCACACCTCTTGCGTGAAACAAAAACCGCCATTTCTATGTATATGGTCCATGGGCTGTAGCTATCATCATCAGCATATCTAGCGCAGCGCCACCACAAAGCTGTGGTTTAATATGCAGTAGCCAGCAGGCCTAGCCGCCTGCCTTTTCTCTTTTTGTGTTGTGTCTTGTTCGACGGTCGATCGTTCGTACCATTCACGGGTACAGGAAGGTGTTTTTTTTTTTATGCCACGGATTATCTTATTGCGAAGTATGTGCGAGATCTGACGATGACTGCAGCTAGCAAAGGTACCAAGAAGATAGGAAAGCAGCAACTTTCGCTTCAAGAAATCGACGCAGCGAAAAAGCAAATCGGCCTCTGCAGACTACAAGCATAATGCCTCGTCAACCGCCGAGGTCATTTTGAAAGAACGAGACAAGCTTTTCAAACTTCAGGGAACACTGAAGATGATGTCTATTGAACTCGGATGTTTTGTTGCGCACGAACAAAGTGTACTTTCGTTGCTCGGTGCAATCGCGTACCCTGTAGCGTATTGGCAAACCATATCCCATAAAAGCACTCGAGCAGACGACGCTTTGGCCCGTGATTCCTCTGAGCAGGGTCACCTGGTGACAAATAGTGGAAATATTGTCAAAACGAATAAGAGCTCATTTAAAGGCCACTAGTCCCGTCAGTTTTATGGCGCAATGGATTAACACTATTGGTCTTAGCACGGGTGCCATTGAAACATCAGTTCGAATCCTGTATTGCAGTTTTTTCCCTGAATTATTTTTTTTAATTCACAACATTAAAGGAACTTGTCAACAACTTTCCTACGGTGTGTTCCCCTTTAGGTTGCATTATGTGATGTTTTTGATTCTTAATAGCAGAAAAACCAGCCTTTAGCAGAGCCACGAGGTGACAGTATGACAATGGTTACACTGAGCAATTACCTTCTCCACAATCATTTCCTGGCTTCAGTGAGTGTATGTCACCTTTAGCTTGCTTTCAGAGACACCTTTCAGCAACAGTTGGTGTGACGATGGTTACACGCAATTACCTTAACGACAGTAATTTCCTGCCTTTAGCGAGTGTATGGTACCCTTAGGATGCGTTCACAGACATCTTTCAACAAGAATCGCTGTTTACAGTGAGTGTATGTTACCTTTAAGTTGTGTTCACACACACCTTTCAGCAACAATCGCCGTTTAACTTGCTGAGAGCGTCGTCTGCTCTAGTGTTCCTATGGGATATGGTTCGGCAATACGCTGCAGTCGTGTGTGCGGTACGCACCAGGAGAAAATAACTGATTTTTTCAAATAAAGCAGCTTTGAAGTTAGTGTAACGTTTTCATTTGAGATTCTGCTTGTCTGCACACATGCCTAGGTACATTATTTTCATACCTAGGTTTGACCACTCGCTTATAACAGATGGTTTTTCATTACAACGTTTCAAAGTAACGAACGATTTTTTGCGGCTCTGCGGGATTCGATATATTGAGCTTTTGACTGTACATAGTTTATGGTTTATGAAACTTAATGCCCCAAAGTACTTTCTAAAATATACCAGCTAAAGGCAGCCAAGGTATTAAAGGGCCACTGTCCTAGGGAGCCTACATGTTGCGTCGCAGCGCTCCTGCCCCGCGCCAACGTTCATACCCGTGCGCCTCGACCCCTACGTCAGTGGCGCCCTCAGCGAGGAGAGCGGCAGCGTCACGCAACTTTACCCGACGACGCCGCTGTATTATTCGTGCGACGCGTTGACAGGCACAGAGTATAAAGGAGGCTATGACTCAACATACACCATCCTGTGATATATGACTTGACGGTGTAGACTAAAGTTCAAGCGTTATTCACAATTAACTAATCAATGACTGTTAACAAAGACCAGCGATTAGTGTATTGCAATAGTACTGGATATAAGGTATACCATGATATATAACTTGACGGTGCAGACCAAAGTTCAAGTGTTAATCACAATTAACTAATCAGTGGCTATTAACAAAGACCGCCGATTAGATGTAAGCTATCCCATGATAAATGACTTCACATTGTAGCTTAAAGTTCAATTGGTAATCACAAAGACTGGCAATTAGGGTATTGCAATCATACTGTATGAAAGTTATCTTGTGATATATGATTTGACGTCACCTCAAGTCCAAGAGATAATCAGAGTTAAATAATTAGCAGCTATTAACAAGGACCACCAATTAGCGTATTGTAATTGTACCAGATATAAACTGTCCAATAATATGACTTGATGCTGTAGCCTGAAATTAAATTTTTAATTACTATCAACTAATTAACTATTCAATATTAGTACCTAAAATAATGTTAATGCAATTGATCATATTGACCTACAACAGCTAAATAATTGACATTTGAATTGTTCACCTGTTCTGGTTTCAACATTCGAGTTATGGCTGTGACATCAAAGTCGAGTCTAGGTCATGTGAGGGATGAATAAAGAGCAATATAATCATTTCTTTGTCATTTTAATTCACCACAGTGCTAGAGCCAGCTTACCTGAAGAACAGGACTCACAGCAATCAAAGAATCGGCTATTATATCGCTGTTTTTCATCCCTCATGCGACGTATGCTCAGTTACAAGTCAAGAATGCAATGGCAAATATCCCTCAAAGGAGGCTTTTTGGCCAGTGGCATCAGTTCTCAACCCTGCTGACCTTCCAGACAGAGGGTCACCTGGGCACTGAATGCAACTCCCTTTGTCACCTACTGGTATGAAAGGAGAAAAATGCTTTTGCGCCTCAGTTGCTGGGGGGTTCCTCTGTGCTGACAGCTTCCTTTGAGAAATTTCACTATTGCATTCTTGATTTGTAACTGACCTTAGACTTGACGTTAACATCACAGCTATTGCTTGGCTGCTGAAACTGAAACAAATGAGAAATGAAAATTCAATTATAAATTATTTACTGGTTGTAGAAAAAAACCACATAGTGGTTAATATACAAGAATGTCTTTCACGTAACTAACAGGAAAAATCCAACCATAATTAAAATCACTCGCCCAATATGCGCAGAAAGCTTAATCAGAGAAGGCACTGTAGAGAAAAGCGGATTGTGTCATCTGGTACACGTCTCAGGACATTGAAGTGGCACCGCTGTCATGCTGAAGCTTTTTATATTCCATGAGGTACCTTTTGACTCATAAAAAATATAGTTTGCATAAATGGTACCTTGACGGAAACAATGTAGCTAGCCATTTTTCGAGCCAATCTGCTTTTGCATTCACAATTCGTTCCTTAAGCCAATAATTATAAAGTTAGTTGATTACTGTTTGCTAATTAATTAACTTTTACCAGCTAAAAATAGTGCAGACAAGGCCAGAAGACTTTCATCAGTCCTCAGCTAGTTTCACTACGCTAGGACTCGACATCTTTTTCAAAATGTTGATTTCATTTAGGTGGAACACTTTATACCACCTGTGTGAAAATCAAAATGCAAGTATAGTGTGTATCATTGTATTGAAATATATTTCCAGTTTTGGTTAGAGCTCTGGTAATACTCACCTCTAATAATACACATTCATTATAAGGAGTTTGTGTGATGGAACAGCAACATCCAAAAATATTCATTTGAGACGATAAAGAATTCCTGTGACTAGTAAAATGCAGTGTTAGACTTTTGGAAGCTCTAGGTTCCTTGACAGATTACCAATAGGAAATACTTGGCTTGGTTATTTTAGTAGGAGCAGAGACACTGTTTCACTCTCTCACATGCTGGACATGAATTACATTAAACTCACAGAAACTGTAACAAGTTATACTACCGCAAACAATTCAAATCTTTATATGTTCTTTTTCGACAGCCGCCGGTATACGGCCTTATTCACTGTGATTGTAGCGCAGTGATCGATTATGTACTCTTTGTTTATTCATGCTCCTTGTTGCCTTGTCCTTGTGGCTTTATCATTTCCTTTGTTGCGGTAGATGCTTCGAGATATATCTCGAAAGATTGCAGCCACACGCGTGTGTCTGTACAATGTTCCAGGGTATGCTAGTGTGAGGTTCTTTTCTTTAACTCTTCTGGCCACCTTATTCTGTGGCTTATTCAGAGACAGCAATCTGAATAGACGACCAGACTGACCAAGCTAACAACGAATACTTTTATGTACACGTGGACGGGACGAGAGTAGAACGATCAAGTGGGTCAAAGACTTAACACTAAGTTATCTACAGTCACCAGTTAGTTCGTTGGGTGGAGAAGCCGGTGCGGACGCTCCGGGCAGTCAGAGTTCTGCAGGGTCGGTGCAGTAGGGCCTCGGTAAGCCCAGCGGAAGGCTAGGCCACCGGACGGGGCCCAGTAGAGGCAAGAGGCCTCGGGTTGCCTTTCCACGGCCGATGCGTCAGGCCTCCCCGACGTGCCTGGGCTCAGCACGGCGCCGAACACACGTGCCAGTAAAGAGCTGGCGCTGCGGCACTCCCGGACCCGACCACCGTTCCGTGTTTTCGTGGACGACAGGAGAACAGGACAGGATACGGCCGGCAGGCCCCAGGTCTGGATCCCCGGGTCAGGCCTGGCAGAAGACGCACCGCTCCGAGCTCCTTGGACAGCCGATCGGCTCCGCTGCTCGCTTGTTCTCCCCTGCTCGTGCCTCGCGTTCCTCGAGCCAACCTTCACGTTTTTCTCTTCTTCTTTCTCCAAACGTCGTTTTCTTTCTTCGTCTTGTATCAAATTATCATACGTTCTTCACAAATATGCCCCCCCTTTGAGAAGTTTTTTTTTTTCGGGAAAAAAAACTTGGGGCCATGACACTGATGCACTCTTTCGGAGGACAACCGCACACCACAACACTGCTGCACCCATCACTGCACACCCCACAGAGTGGCCACACCATTGCTATTGTCTGCTGAGAGTCTGAGTCACTGGCGCACACACATTCGTACTTATACAAGTAACATTAACACTCACTCAACACTTGTCAGAAGAAATAAACTCTTAGAAACATACTGTGAACAGCACGACAACACCTCCAGAAGCTTTGTACGAAATGTGCTCTAAGACGATATATCTCCAACGGCGTTGGAAGACAGCACAGAGATTAACATTGTCTCCCGTATCATTCTCGGTTCAACAGTTGACTATTTTGTATCGAGTCTCGGTTCCCCAGTCCACTCTGGGACCAAGGTTCTTCACTGCACGTTGACAACGGAGTTTTCGACTCGACGTTATCAAGAACTATGAAGGATGAAGTTTGTAGGGCATTCACTGGCTGGCGCTCTTCGTAGCTTTTTGTGTTAATGGACATGCGTCCTATTGGAGCGTTCCTCAGGTTTCCTTTTGGGACAGTCCTCTGAAATGCATCGCACGACCTCACAAACTGCTTAATGTCAGCTTGCACCCCTGGCCAGTAAAAGTCATCAAGCACTCTGGCGGTAGTTTTTCTGACACCCTGGTGGCCGACAAGTGCACTCCCATGTGCCTGCACGAGGACCTGACGGCGCAAAACCTTCGGAACGACCGTTTGTTTAATTGCTTTTCCTGGACAAAGTTGATAGGTCCGGTACAAAAATGCCGTCACTTAGATGGAAGGTGTAGGCCGTCTGCCCTTTTCCGTGATAGGTTTTCTTAAGCTTGCGACGACACACGTCTAAGCTGGCGTCCTCTTCTTGTTTCTTGCGAAAAACAGACCGGGATAAGTGGAGTACGGTTTGAGTGGCATCCAAACCAGTCCCTGAAACTTTCGCCGCCAGAACCTGGAAAGAAGCACTGGACCCATCATCACTGGCAGGTATGCTTCTCTGGCCCGTCAAGACTGTTGGAGCGTCGGCGAATGGGGCGCTTGCACCCGGAACGTTGCCGATAATTACGTCATATAATGGCGTCGGCAGGCACCTAGCATTAGCTTTGCCTGTGAAGTATGGCGACTTGATAATAACCTCCGCCTCAGGCGCTTCGATGTAAGAACCATCCGCTAAACGTACAGATGCTCGTTCACCGGTATATGCAGCCTCGGGCACCAAAGCCTGACGCACCACGATGCTATTAGAACCAGTGTCGCGCAGCACCGACACTGCTTGTCCGAACACTTCTCCATGCTCCACTGGCATGTTGTTAATAATCTGAGATGGACTAAGAGCCGAATCGTCCCTTCGAACATCTAGGCATGTTCTTCCCAGCTGACGACCAGGGCGGAAATCTCGAGGGGACATGCAGCAAGCAGACGTCTCCCGGTCACTTGAATTTCTGTATTGACACCACTGGGTTTCATGCCCAGATTTGCGACATAATGTGCAATATGGGAGCTTCGGTTTTGTACGGCAATCTGCCGATCTATGTCCGATCTTTTCACAGATGAAGCATCGAATTTTAGTCTTTGGGTTTGGGGCTGCGTCCTGCGGTTTCGTAGAATTCTGCTCAGCTCTATCTTTAAAAAACCGCGAGGTTATTCTGTCGGTGAGCCTCAAGAAAGTTATCGGCGGCCTCGGCAATCTCGTCCACCGTTTTACAATCACGTTCTCGCAAGAAGAGAACTAAACGATTGTGACAGCTGTTTAAAAACTGCTCAGCCACTATCATGTCCCGAACCACTTCAAATGTGCGACCTTGTCCTCGCATCTCAACCCAGCGGTCAAAAAAACTTAACAGCCTTGTGGTGTACTGGGAAGCTGTCTCACCATCTTGCGGCTTGCTTCCACGAAACTTCTCTCTGTAGCCCTCAGCCGTGAACCGAAACCTCCGAAGTAAGGCAAGTTTCGCTACATCGTAATTGACTGAGTCCTCAGGAGAGAGTCGTCCAAAGACTCTGAGAGCTTCTCCGCCGAGGCACAGACTCAAAGCCGTGGCCCACTTCTCTTTCGGCCAGCCTTGGCCAATGGCGACATGTTCAAAACGCTTCAAATACGCATCCAAATCGTCCCTTTCCTCATTAAACAGTGGAATCAATCCATGAGGACTACTTGGGAAAGACGGAGCTAGTACGGTACCGTGCTCAGCGTTTCCAGAACGAGGGGCGTTTTCTCCCAATTACGCAATTCGTACTCGTAGCTGCAAATTCTGGTTTTCTTGCTCCAAGCGCTGCTTCGCCGCTTCACGTTCTGCAGCTCTCTCTTCGCGTTCTGCAGCTCTCTCCTCGCGTTCTGCAGCTTTGTCTTCCCTTGCCTTTTGCAATTTTTTCTCCACCCACTCGCGTAACTTGACTCCCTGCAAACCTATACGTTCCCCTATCGCGAGCAACTCTGGTGCACTCATTTTTCTCCAATCTCTAGCCGCGGGAAAATGTTGCTTGGCCGGCCTGGTCCTGCCGTGGACGCCAAAATTGTGAGGTTCTTTTCTTTAACTCTTCTGGCCACCTTATTCTGTGGCTTATTCAGAGACAGCAATCTGAATAGACGACCAGACTGACCAAGCTAACAACGAATACTTTTATGTACACGTGGACGGGACGAGAGTAGAACGATCAAGTGGGTCAAAGACTTAACACTAAGTTATCTACAGTCACCAGTTAGTTCGTTGGGTGGAGAAGCTGGTGCAGACGTTCCGGGCAGTCAGAGTTCTGCAGGGTCGGTGCAGTAGGGCCTCGGTAAGCTCAGCGGAAGGCTAGGCCACCGGACGGGGCCTAGCCTTCAAATTATCATACGTTCTTCACAGCTAGTCACCGTTTGTAGTTTTATCTCAATCTTTCTTCGCTGCCTTTAAATTGACCGCTGACGCGTGAAACGGGCATTCTCTGTTTGACGACCGGCGAGCACATTTGCTGTTATCGCCACCGCCGAATCATTTAGTTCTTTTGCTTGTGCAACTCAGCCAAATAAAGAGTTTCTTGAGTGCTCTCCCAGAATCTTCATTTCTTGTCATCGGCCTTGTCTCCACCACGTGGAAATACAGTCGAATGCCTCTACAACGAAATGACCTGCATAAAGAAGGATTGTGTAGGTTCCGGCTGCATTCGTATCTTTCATATGTATTGTGAGCACCTCTACTATGAAGTCCAGTACAAAGAATCTGCTTATACAATGAAGAAATTTGGCCATCCCAGGTGGCTAATTCGCTCCTTTACAACCAACATATGTAACAGCACTCTCATTACCCTCCGCAGCTTCCACTGAGTTACAGAGTACTTATGAAGTGCCAGTTATTACCACTGCGAAGACTGCTCAGGAAATTCCGAAGTCCGCATTAGCCTGTTAACCGCACACCAACACAAAACATATGCACAGAGCCAACAAAAAGCAACCCTAAAGGCACAACGATCTCCGCGCTCCCTTCCGTATCTGGCGCTAAGTAGCAAGCTGCAGTGAGCCATAATAAACTGTAGTTAGTTGTAGACTTGGAAGCCAACAGTGGCAACCTCTTGAACAACACATGAAAACACAGGCGAAGAAGCCAGCGGCTAAAGCAACGAATTTTGCACCGATCCAATCTACGAAATGACGTAATCTTTAGTGAGAGCTTACCAGCACTTCTCCCTCCACTAATTCGGACACACGTTGTGCCTGTACGTTTGTCTTTGCACTGGCTAGCCGAGGGCCACTTTCCCTTTGTTCTCCTGCACGTTCAGAGCAGCGTTTGTTGTCAACTGGTGCGATGGAGTGCAGAGACATCAAAAGCACATCAGAAGTTCCAAATTGTCAGTGCTGTTGCGAGTGGCCGTAAAAAGAAAGGTGTCGTAGCAGAATGTGGGATCAGTGCATCGACGCTGTCATATTCCTTAAAGACAAGGTGCAAGGTACAAGCACAAGTGACACAAGTTGAGACAGACCCATAATGGAAGCAGATGTGCACTGCCATTTTCCATGATGTCGACGCCGTCGTCTACAGGCGGTTCGCCAATGCACACATCAGAAGGGAAGTTAGCGGGCCTTCGCTCTGTGAGAAAGCCAAGGAGCTTGCTTGTGCCTTCGTTGTTGAATACACGTTCAAGGTGACCGGCGGATGGCTGAGTAGCTTCAAAGAACACCATGGCATTGTTTTCAAAACCTTAGTGGGAGAAGAAGCCAACACACCACGCTCTCTTGCTGACAGCTTGAGCTAGTCGGAGCTGCTCAAAATCCTGCAAGAGCACAGACCAGAAGATATATTTAACGCTGACGAAACTGCCCTTTTTTATGAGCTGCGTCCTGATCCTGAGAAAACACTATGCAAGAAGAAAGATTGTTGTAAAGGCAGGAAGAAGTCTAAGCCACACTTGACCGTGCTATTTTGTTGGAACGCTGCAAGTACGCAGAATCTGAAGCCACTTCAGGTCTGCGAAACGTCGATGCTGCAAAGGCTTAGCCTTCCGGCTGATTCTGGGTGACAGCGGATTTGTTTCAAGCCTGGCTTTTGCAGGTGGAAAAAATGATGCAGCTGCAGAACTGCAAGATTGCCCTTGTTATTGACAACTGTGACGTGCGTTGCTAGAATACCTGAACATCATTTTTTTTTTGCCACCAAACTGCACCTCCCTTCTGCAGCCGTTAGATCAAAGCATAATACGATCTGCCAAGGCACACTACTGCACAAGAATGCTGCAGAGAATTCTGCTTAACTTCGAGCAGAAAGTTCGACTGCCAACTAAGATTAACGTTTGCCGAGCCGCCGCCAGACATTGTGCATCGGGAAGGCGGGATTTGTTAAGCCTCAAGACATCGCTAGTGACGCACCTGACAAGTGCACAGATGACAGGGACTGTTCCAATGCTGCTGCAGAACTCCAGGAATTGCTGAACTCATATATTGCGTCTTGCAACAGGGCAGCGGGGGTGACGGCAGACGAATATGTTGCAGCTAATGACGACGTAATGACCTACTCGGAATTGGCAACTGCATACATCGTCGAAGCTATCAATGACAGGAGGGAAGAAAAGGCAGAAGACAGCAGTGGTGAAGAGCCTGCAAGCGAACCAAGAGTTCTGATGACCAGAGAGGCAATATCAGCTTTCGACACCCTGCAGTTGTACCTTGCGTCACATGGATTTTGCAGTGGGGTATGCTGTGAACCTTGCAGTGATACGTTTAGCTGTAGCCACACATTCAATCGGACACAGTGTTGCGACAAAAATTACCTCCTTCTTTTAATAGGCAACACCTGAATTCATGTCAAATAAAACTTTTCTTGTTCTGAATGTGCTACGGTCGTGTGTGATATGGTCCGTGACCTTTACAACGAAGTGGCCTGTATAACCATGGATTTTACAGGTTCCAAGCGCTTCGTTATAAGGTCATTGGACTGTATATATTTTCACATTGTTTCATGCATCACCTACATGTCTCTCTAATTAGTCATTGTTTACCATGAGTACAAGGCACATGGTCAGGTGCATTTCAGGCTAATAATATAGGTGGGCAAAAATACATTTTCAGTAACCAATAGGAAAACATAGGCAGTATAAATTTTAGCAAACGTTCAAATGATTTTCGGTCTAAACATCTGCCCATATTTGCTTCAAAACAAAAACAAAAGGGATAATTTCGATCTATATAAGGGGCACAAACCTTAAGGATAGCTTTTTCAAGTGTCCCACAAAATGTGTATGGAACAATAAACATAATTCTGCGGACCAAAGGAGGCGGTCATTTTAAGCTGTGAAAAACCTATGGAGGAAATGGCGCTGTGAGCTCGTGTATAAACGCTGTTAGCATGACTGGAAACAAGCAATAAAATGGAGTTTTGGTAGCTGAAAGCTCTTGCTGTTCTATGTTAAGCGCTAGAAAATGAGCCTATTGAGCAAACATTGAAGACTTTGTTAGGTGGTCATTTATTTAGAAATTAGACAAATATTGTAATTTTTATTATATCAAGCATATGCGCTCAACACTTTAATTTACAGCGGAATTAAAGATTACCTATTTTACACATACAAATTAGTTCAGTGTTAATACACTGCCACTTAAAACAGTGCTCTGTAATTTACGTCTGAAGCCACATCATCTTCTAATGGTGCTTGCATCTAAGGAGGTTCCGGACATGAGAAATTCCAGACTTGAGAGATTGTAACCGCACATTATTTTAAGTAGGTCCGCACATGCCTGCAAGTGTCTGTAGAGGGCCCATAATAAATACCGTCCATCTGGAAATTACAATACAAACTATAAAAATAACAGCACATGAGCACCACATCAGGGGCAGGCTTGTAAGCTGGAAAGGAATGCTTGACATCAGCGGATGTTGTAGGAATGTGTTTCAATTTGATGGCTTTATGCTTTTCAGTATCCTGAATGATTCACTGGAAATATGCTCCCAAAATTTCTTTGGGGAATAGAAACCCCTGGTTTTTGTGCACTGTAGATTTTTTCAGCGACGTTTCCATGAGGACGAGCTGCGACTCATTCCTGCACATTCTTGATTAACACGATGTTGGTACTGAGTGTTTCACCCACACATTCCAGTTTCTTTATAGCGCTTGTGAGAAAACTGAAATGGATAATCCCAGGTGGTCGACAGTTCCGGAGCCCTTCACTACGTCATCTCTCATAGCCTGAGTCGCTTTGGTACGTTAAACCCCATAAAACAAACCAAACCATTTACTATGCTGTCTGAAATGTAACACCACCAAGCTGGCTACCACTCTACCAGCCAAATGCTGCAGACTTCCATAGTTATTGGCAGGGGATAGCGGCATGAAAACGTTTATTTCACAGTTTTCGGTTGACATGGTTGCATGGATTGTTTGCACTGCCTGCACTGGTATAGTGTTCACAATAGCCACTTGACAAGGTTCTCTAATGGCACCACATACTCAAAGCTGAAATAGATTCAAGAATCTGAAGGCAAAACAGCACTGTGTATATATACATTCCTTTTAGGCAAAATATGGAATTTTCAGGCACCAACGTCAAAAGTAGACGTATACAGGCTCTAACATTTAAGTTCAATATGAAAACAGTTTTAAACATTTTGTCAACTCCCAAATCAGATCATATATAAAAGTAGTGAGGCTACGACACAAAGAAAAAATTAACGGGGACAGGACAAAAGACCTCTATAAATATGACAGTCTGGACCTGTAGAGTTAATTTATCATTCTGCTTTAAAATCATCCTATAAGGGCCACTAGTTTTAAAGGGAGAGAACACTGCCCTAAATATGTTGTGAGGTTTTGATGGAAATGAAAAGATCATACCTCCTATAGTACAGATCGAATGCAATATCAAAGCAAATAGGCTTTACAATTTTAATTTGCCATAATAATCAAGTAAAAACAACTGAGGCGCTATCTTGTGGAGAAACCCTATTAGTATGATGACTACACCGCAGCAAAATATAGCTGATTTTCATAAGTGCTCACCGTTTTTTCTCCTATGAGTACTCGTCATATTTTGTTATATTTTATGCTCTCTCTATTGCATCCTTAAATAAAAGCCGCCACCCCTTTTCATTCATTCATAAACCTTTATTCATGAGGATGACCTGAGGGAGGCCTCTTTCAGCTTTTGTCACTAGATGGCGTGCGGTGTTTTGAATTGTCACCAACGTCAAAAGTACTAGACGTATGCAGGCTCTAACATTTAAGTTCACTATGAAAACAGTTTTAAACATTTTGTCAACTCCAAAATCAGATCATATATAAAAGTAGTGAGGCTACGACACAAAGAAAAAAAATTAATGGGGACAGGACAAAAGACCTCTATAAATATGACAGTCTGGACCTGTAGGGTTAATTTATCATTCTGCTTTAAAACCATCCTAGAAGGGCCACTAGTTTTAAAGGGACAGAACACTGCCCAAAATATGTTGTGAGGTTTTGATGGAAATGAAAAGATCATACCTCCTATAGTACAGATCGAATGCAATATCAAAGTAAAGAGGCTTTACAATTTTAATTTGTCGTATGAAAATGTGCTATATGTGGTAACTCCAGTGAAACAGTTGACCATATTGTACTCGAATGTAATGGTATCCATCCTCAAGTTGATGCAGGCGCAATCACTGTTCCTGAAGCTCTGGGGTTTAGAGATACCAGTGGCCGGGTAAATAAACCAGCGGTGGAAACTAGCAAAAAACGACTGGAAGATTGGTGGCTTAAAAGCAGAGAAGTGACAATGTTAGTAATGTAGAAACAAAAATTTAATAAATAGAATGATGGTTTAGTTAACCAATCTAAATCAATAATTAAGATATAGGGAGAAAAATGAGCATGATGGATATTGCTACCACCCCGTTTCAAAGGGGATGCTTCTATATTCCATCCATCCATCAGTGGATGAAGGGCTAATAGTGCTTACTAAAATTCAATGGTGCGTACATTGTTGTGCCGTAACAGCCTTGACTATGAAAAGTGAAAAAGACGCTACTCTACGCTAAAAATGTGTAATTACTGCCTGCCAGTGAAATTTGTATTTGTTTTCAGTGTTTTTTTTTTTTTTTTTTTTTTTTTTTTTTTTTTTTGACCTCCATTCCTCATCACGGTCGCTGCTCATGGTTTCCAGCTACATAAAAATGGGTGCATGGGTGCATATATTGATAAAAAAACTTCTTGGTAAAATTTTCTACAGCATTTCTACCAGAACCCCTATGGAATAGAACACCTTAGACAGCAACCTTTTGATTGCACTAAACAAATTTGATGCCTAAATTTCAGAGTTTTGTGCTTTTAAGGTGCCATGTTGAAGGGCTGAGCAATGTCTTGAGAGTTCATTAAGAGGTCTTGAATACTTTTTTCTCAAATTGTTAACTGAGCTTGTTTTGCACAGCTGTAGAAAGTTCTAAAAACAAATGTTGGAACCTTTTTTCTCTGAACTCATTCATCGAAAATTATTGTCAGCAGGTCTATTCCAGCAGCTCACAAGAGTCATGTGTTGTTGTCTCTGTACATTGCAGACTGGGCACCAGAGGAAAAAACCCACTTAGGTGAAGAATTGAGTGATGTCCTAGTTTACTTGATTCGTCTGGCTGACCGCTGTCAAGTGGACCTACCTGCAGCAGTGCTTCGCAAGATTGAGCTCAATAGGCAGAAGTACCCAGCATCAAAAGTATATGGAAAGAGTGACAAGTACACCGCCTACAGTGATGGTGACGGCAGTTAGCCTGGAGCTTCCCAAAAGGTTCTCACATGAGGCAAGTTCAGCCACAGAATACAAGTGATATAAAATCGATACCTTTTAGCACAAGTAGTATATGTTATCACTGAAAAAAAAAAAACACTGCTTTGCCACATTTATAATACTTGTTTCGCAGAAATGACTTGGAACTGACAGCAATATTCATGCTGTCAGTTCCACCACCCACTGGTAAAAATGGGTACAAGCGTCCAGCTCTCCTAGGGGTGTGCGCCTGGTGGGCCAAACCCAGTTTCGAACACCTGCAAAGGTGGTTCATGTACGTCTTACTTCTCGCTTTGAGCCTACTTACCTGGTGCCGAGATCAGAGAGGCGGTGTCTCCAGGCAGACACTACCCCAAACTGGGGCAGATTGGTTGGACTGAAGCGTGGCCTTGTGGTAGAGCATCATATTCAGGAGGTTCGATCCCTGGTGTCGCCGGGTACCCACCGGTTTTTCAATGGGTGCAAGCTATCCCCCGGCCTGGTGCTCGGCTCTTATAGGGTGAAATGCTTGGAAAAGGGGTCATGGCCCAAATAGTGGGCCAGTGATTCGTTCCGCCATCGGACAACCATAAGTCCGCCTCGCGCGGCAGAAGCCCTTATGTGGCCCTTTTTATTTCAGAACTGCTGCAGCTGAGGTTCAAAGGGAGCACCGAGGCTTAAAGGAAGTACCTTTGCAAGACAAACATGAACCGCCTTTGCAGGCTGCGAGGTTCGAAACTGGGTTTGGGCCCACCGGGGAGGGGGCAAGCAACAGGGTTTACAGAGCTTCTCCCAAGCGCACACCCCTAGAAAAGCCGAGCGCCAGGCCTGCATAGCTAGCTCTAGCCATGTCCTCTTCTATGTGGAGCACGTACAGCATTCTTTATGATTTTGTGAAATAGGTTATAGAACCTGCAGTTAGAAGTGCATGTTATAAAATTTTGCAATGTGATGTTAAATTGTGTGTATGATGCTCAAGCTGGACATTGGCTACTACTAATTGTGCAGATTTTTAATCTGCACAGTTTGAAAATTTCTGTTGCCAGAGCTTTTTCAGAGCTTAAGAGACAGTGCATTGGAGGGATGAGCATTAGTTTCAACCTCATCATCATCATCATCATCAGCCTGACTATACTCACTGCAGGGCGAAGGCCTCTCCCATATTTCTCCACTTAGCCCGGTTCTGTGCTAGCTGCATCCACTTGACCCCTGCGAACTTCTTAACCTCATCCACCCACCTAACTTTCTGCCGCCCCCTGCTACGCTTTCCTTCCCTTGGAATCCAGTTTGTTACCCTAAGCGACCATCGGTTATCCCCTCTTCGCACTACATGTGCTGCCCATGCCCATTTCTTCTTCTTAATTTCCACTAGAATGTCGGTAACCTGAGTTATTTCTCTGACCCACTCTGCACGCTTCCTATCTCTTAATGTTACCCCTACCATTTTTCGTTCCATAGCCTTCTGGGTTGTCCTCAACTTAAGTAGAACTCTCTTGGTTAGCCTCCACGTTTCAGCCCCATAGGTGAGTACAGGTAAGATGCAACTGTTATATACTTTCCTCTTTAGCGATACTGGTAAGCTGCTAGTCATAATCTGAGTGCTTGCCAAATGCGCTCCATCCCAATCTTATTCTTCTTGTTATTTCCTTTTCATGGTCCGGATCTGCGGTTACTACCTGTCCTAAGTAGACATATTCGTCTACTACTTCCAGTATTTCGCTACCTAATGTAAACTGCTGTTCCTTCCCGAGGCTGTTGAACATTACCTTAGTCTTCTGCATATTGATTTTCAAGCCTACCTTTTCTGTCTAGGTCATCAGTCATTATTTGCAGTTCATCCCCCGAGTTGCTTAGCAAGGCAATGTTATCAGCAAATCGCAGATTACTGAGGTATTCTCCATCTACCCTTATCCCTAACTGCTCCCATTCCAAGTCTCTGAATACTTCCTCTAAACAAGCTGTGAATAGTACTGGGGAGATTGTGTCTCCTTGCCTAACACCTTTCTTTATGGGAATTTTGTTACTTTCTTTATGCAGAACTATGGTTGCTGTGCAGCCACTATATATATCTTCCAGCACTTTCACCTACGGCTCGTCTACCCCCTGATTTCGCAATGCCTGCATCACCGCCGATGTTTCAACTGAGTCAAATGCTTCTTTGTAATCAATGAATGCTATGTATAAGGGCTGGTTGTATTCCGAGCATTTTTCTATCACCTGGTTGATGGTACGAATATGATCGATAGTAGAGTACCGGCTTGATCCTTTGCTTGATTGCAGTCTAAGGTTGTCCTGATTTTATTAGCGATTACCTTAGTAAATACCTTATACGTAACAGACAGTAAGCTGATTGGTCTGTAATTTTTAAGGTCCTTAGAGTCCCCTTTCTTATGGATGAGGATAATGTTTGCATTCTTCCATGGTTCTGGTACTGTCGATGACACCAGGCAACTTCGTATACAGGGTGGCTAGCTTTTCTAACACGATATCTCCCCCGTCCTTCAGCAAATCTGTAGTTATCTGAACCTCTCCAGCTGATATCCCCCTTTTCATAGTTTCTAATGCTTTCTTGACCTCGTCCTTCGTAACTGATGGAACATCCGACTGCTTTTCCCTACCGCCAATCTCCTTACGGTCCTGACTACTTTGGCTACTGTAGAGATCTGTATAGAACTCCTCGGCTACTTTGACTATCTTGTCCATATTCGTGATGACGTTGCCCTCCTTGTCCCTTATCGCATACGTCTGGTTTTTGCCTATGCCCAATTTCTTCTTTACCGCTTTAAGGCTTCCCCTGTTCATTACAGCATGCTCAATTTTCTCCATGTTATGGTCGAAATTACCGGAGTCCTCCACTACGGCGTCTCTCATAGCCTGAGTTGCTTTGGGACGTTAAACCCCACAAACCAACCAACCAACCATGTTATACTTCCTTATATCGGCCACCTTGCGCTTTTTGATTAGCTTTGATATCTCGGCCAATTCAATCTGGTCTATTGGATTGGAAGCTTTCATACTCTGGCGTTTCTTAATCAAATCTTTAGTCTCCTTAGACAGCTTACCGGTATCCTCTCTAGCTATCCTACCGCCTACTTCTACCGCACATTCAGTAATTATATCTCTGAAATTATTGTTCATTGCTTCTAGGGTAATGTCGCCATCCTAGTTTAGAGCTGAATATCTATTCTGTAGTGAGATCCTGAACTCTTCTGCCCTCCCCCTAACCGCTAATTCGTTGATGGGTTTCTTTCTTACTAATTTGTTGCGTTCCTTCTTCAGATTTAGGCTAATTCAACCTCATAGGCCTGTTCAATTGCTCTAAAATGAGCCTTTGTAAAAAAAAAAATATTGGAGCCTGGTGTTTCTGTCCGACTGGACTAGTTGCAGAAATTGATGCTGCATAGTGTACACAGGAGGGTTCGTCACAGTTTGTCACATATAATTGCCACGTGCCTCACGGAACCGAGAAAGAAGAGAACGAAACAGTGCAGTGTGTGGAACTGATCGGTTCAGTGTTTGCTGCCTTGTACTCGTTACATTTTCTGGTAGAGCAGCCGGGTACGATTTCCCTTTTTGCTGAGTTCAACCCCTCAAGGGCAACCACCGAGAGACACCACGGATTTGACACCGGTCCATCGCAGTTGCAACCGCCGCCTTCGAAGTCAGTCGCCAGAGTTCGGGCCTCTTTCCTGCACGCCTGTGGCCAACATGCATAGATCCAACACGAACATTGTGGCTAACGGAGAGTCTTCACCCCAGTTCGTCGTCCTCCAGCCTCGAACGCCACCATCCTTCCATGGCGAGCTTTATGAGGGCGCTGAAGACTGGCTGGACCAATTCGAATGGGTCGCCAATTACAACGGCTGGGATGAGCAAAGGAAGCTCTATAATGTCTACTTTGCTCTCGAAGATTCAGCGCGGACATGGTTCGTGAACCACAAAACGACACTATCAACATGGGACCTCTTTCGTCGCCAGCTGTTGGCGACCTACACCGCCAACGACCGAAGAGAGCGTGCGGAGTCGGCGCTGAAATCTCGTATACAAGCCCCAAACGAGAGTATTGGAATGTATTACGAGAACATGATCTGCATTTTAGGCGTTCTGATCCAAATATGTCAGAGGAGAAGAAAGTGCGCCACCTAATGCGCGGGGTGAAGCAAGATCTATTTGCTGGGCTTGTGCGCAATCCACCTGGCACGGCATCAGATTTTCTAACGGAGGCCACCACGACAGAACAAACACTTCGACACAGGGCTCAGCACTATAACCGTAACGTGTCCGCTATGGCACCAGTCGTCTATGGTTTTGGCTTCAACGGTTCTGATGATGCCTTAAGGGAGCGTATTCGATCCGTGGTCAGAGAAGAGCTGAGACACATTCAGCTACAGGGTCTAACGTCGTCGTCGAGGTTTCCATCACTCGCGGAGGTCGTTCACGAAGAAGTGAGGCAAGCCTTCCCGGAACCGTCTGTGCCTGGTGTGCAGCCACCGCCACCGAGTGTGCCAACATACGCGGCCGTGCTTCAGCAGCATAACCTCTGTGATCCTCCAAGAGGGAACCCTGATAAGCCTGAGTGTGTAGTTTCGTACATAGCAACTCAGGCTATGGAGATACCGTAGTGGAGGTCTCCTGCAATTATGACCACCGAGTGTGCCAACATACGCGGCCGTGCTTCAGCAGCATAACCTCTGTGATCCTCCAAGAGGGAACCCCACTGTGCCTCATCCAAACCAGCACCATAGTGGGTACGACTCCCCCAGAGCCAGGATGAACTCTTGATCCAAGCCCACGCCATCCTCCTCTTCTAGCCGAGGCACGATTTCAAAGGACTGACGTCTGGCGTGCCCCTGACAATCGGCCCCTTTGTTACCACTGTGGGGAGGCCGGTCACGTGTTAAGGTTCTGTCTGTACCGCCGCGCCGGACTTTGCAGCTTCCATCCACGTGCACGATGTCCTCGGAGTGGTGAACGATCACCCGAAATCGAGGAGTACCTGTCGACGCATACGAATCCTCCAGACGTCCCACAATACGGGTCCCATGTCATGAACGATAAGCCTGAGTGTGTAGTTTCGTACATAGCAACTCAGGCTATGGAGATACCGTAGTGGAGGTCTCCTGCAATTATGACCACGCGGGGGTCTTCAACGCGCACTGAAATAACACAGTACATGGGCGCCTAGCTTTCGGCCTGCATTGAAAAGCGGCAGCCACGGCCTAGATTCGATCCCGCATCTTTGGGCACAGCAGTCGAGCGTCCTAACTAAAGCGCTACCGCGATGGGACTGGGAAAACATTAATGAGTTGTTGTTGTTGTGGCTGTAGGAAGAAGGAAAAGAAAATGCACGAGCCTGCTACTGGCTCTGTAGCTGAGCCACCTCCGCTGCTTCGCGCGGACAGAAGAGAAAATAGAGAAGAAATAAAAGGAAGAGGGAGAGAAAGACGCGCGCCGCAACAACAGCCGTCGTCCACCACCAAAGCGGTGGCGGGTGCAATGACGGCCTACAACAGATAAAAATTCGGTGGCAGGCTAGCCCCCGCCGCAAGCGGCGGTGACCGACCTGGCCCAGCCCCATCAGGGGACTTTTCAATTAAAGAGCACCGCAGAATCTGTATTGGAGTAATGTAATGCGAAAGCACGGATGCTGCCGTTGGTTGCTTCTGGTTACTTCTAGTTGCCTAATTCACTTCTTGTTTGCCCATTTTAGTCTTTGGTACTTTCAAATTACGCGCCAATCCCTTCCTATGCCCTTTTTTCGGCTCTACTTCCGGTTGCGTGACGTCAAATCCTTGACATCATATACACTACAGCATCCCTTTCTGTCTTTCCGCCTTCACTTCCCCCTTCTTCCCTTCCCTTAAGGCTCAGATCAAGTGTCCACAGACCAAGTGTGGCAGCTAGATATTACTCCTTTCCTTTCCTGTGATCCAGTTATTGTAATTAATTACCTGATTAACTTATGACTCTATTTTTTCGGCCACAACACTATGTCACCCTCTATCGATTGACGCCACTCATTGACCTCTACCACTTCTCAATTACTCACAACTGCTGCGGACACGTTCTGCAGACATAGTCTGCGGACACGTTCTGCAGACATGGTCTGCGGACACAGTCTGCAGACAGAAATCTGTGAACAAAGTGAAGTAATGCTTTCGAATTAATAAGGCTTCACCGCCAATGCCGGATACTTTCTGTGAAAATGACCGCTCTAATGCTAACGCATAAAACACTTCCCGATTTTTTTACCTCACATTATGTCCGTGATTCTCAGGATGTCCAGTGCGCTGTCCTTTTCCTCTGGAATCCACTTTATCTCTGTCTCTTTCACGGCAGTAATATATACTGCCATTTCGGGGTTGGCAGCTTCTCTGGCCTCTGTTTAAGAAACGCTGATGACACGATTATCGATCTCCTTCCAAAGGCTCGGCCTTAACAATTCTTCATCAGCAGCCCAGTGTTCGCCTGTGAATGGCTGTCAAGTAAGAAACTTGGTATGGTGTTGCGTTAACTATGTGCTCAAGATTCTGTGAAGGATTGGGGAGTACGGAAGGGGGAGGGAAGCTTGGGCTCTTCCTCCCCCCCCCCCCCCTCTCTATGTGCCTGCTCTAAATCGCTGTTCTTTGCGACAACGGTTTCTAATAGGGCGTACCATTCTTTATTATTTTTCTAATGAAATCCACAAAATATATTTAAGTACGTTTATTGCTAACCATGCTTGTGACGACGGCAAAAAAAATATATATATATATAAAAGTTATTTCTTTCGAAGACTGGCTGGTCCCTCACGAGATCATGCATTCCTTAGTCCGCACTTTCGCCATTTGTCCTGTACAACCGTACAGCATGTTTACGTTGATCGGACATGTACGAGACTCTTTGGGAAGCCTTTGCGCAGTATTCAAGTTCTGGTCACTTCCCCTCACATCACAGACATCGGAGTAGGGTTCTCTGTTTCCCACGAGCACTAGAGTGCGGCAAGAGCGGCAGAGCTGTTGAAGTTGGCCTCCAACGCCGGTTTGACCCACTCTGCATCACTGAACATGCCGAAGATTTGATCTCCAAGAACGTACGTCACGCCCACGGTAGTGAACATTGTGATTGTCTTCACCAAGAGTCCAGGGACAACCTGTGAGTGAAGAAATAAGTGAGAGAGAGCGAGAGAAAGACAGAGGCATTTTAACGATTTGAGATGTCGGACTGGTAATAAGCCTGGCATGCTACCCCCTATGACGGTGAAAAAGAAGTGAAGGAAAGAAAAGAATTAAACAGAAATAAATCACACAATGTCATGCACATGACCATGAAGATGAGTTTCAAAGGCTTCCTATCAACCCCGCGTTCTTGAGGAAAGTTATTAAAGTTATTAATGCTCTCATGGCTTAAGAAGCTGAAGACCGATCACACCAGGGGCCAAATACATGTTCAAGATGCAGGTTTGCATCCTGAAATAACCCTAAACTAGAATTTCATGCCCTCCGGTGAGCGATAAGCCCCTCCGGTGTGCGATAAGCCTTCGGCAGCAGCATATGAAGTATCTAAAGCATTCACGCACATCACATGTAGAGCACAGAGGGCTGCTGGATATATTGATTTTGTGAAGGTTTTGTGTATGACACGTCCAAGCGAATTCGGTGCAGGCAATTACGACGGCACCTATCCAAATTCTGCGTCATTTGTAAGCCGCAAGTGTGTCAGTTCGATGCAAAGGTCTGTACTGATATTCCGGATCACACCACAAAAAGCGATCGCCGGAATTCAATAGGCACAAGTCTGGTTGCAACTCTTCGTGAGAGTGGAAAGGGAATAACGGGAACTAATGAATCGTCGGACACAGTTTTTGCAGCAGCGTCAGCGTGGTCGTTGCCCGCAATTTTGTCGATTAATAGTGGTCTTAACCAGTAGCGCTAACTAGTAGTACTGAGTAGGAGAGCTACTTGTAAGGCAAAGTCATAGAGGCAAGTGCAGAAAGAAACAATTTTAATGAATGTCGAGAATATCCTGAGCAAGGATCACCAAGGCAGACTGGTCTGTCAGCTGGTTGGAGGGACAGGCTCGCACCATGTAATCAGAGTCTGAAGACACCGCTCTACAGTGCGAGAAGCTGCCACTAAAGGAGAGGTCAAAACATTTTAGGGCTGACGGGCACTGCAATGTATTGGTGATAAGGCGGACAGGGAGCAGCCCATCGGCCTTTACATGGGTGGGGGTAAAGACAGATGGATATCTTAATATGTTATAATGTCTTTGAAGGTATAAATCAGATTAAAATCGAGTTCCTGATCGAGTGGGGAGGATAAAGTCCAGTGAGGGAGCGCGCGGTCGGCTGCGTCTGCTGCCTCATTTCCTGGCAACCTCTCATGAGCAGGTGTCCATGTGAGATAACTGCTGCTCCCAGTTCGATGTCTTGCCCGCCTGATCAGGCTACCCAAAAGTCGGCCCCCGAACCCGATCACATCAGAACCTTTTTCAAGGAATGAATCAATACACCCTCATCTGCATTTAAGACCACATTATCTTATGTTAATTGTCATACTAATGACGAACAAAAGTGAAAAGTGATTCGTTTTCTATGGTTATAATGGCCAAATTTTGTTATAAAGACTGTTCATTAGTAAGAAATGCTGGCGACATGCAGCTAAAGCAACCACCTTCTATTTTATTTCATTTTATTTTTGCTGCACTCACCAAAAACCTGCTGGAAAGAGCGCGAAACCAGGCGACCAGCACCCGGGCGTCGAAAGGCATCGAGGCACCCTAGCAGCAGTGGGATCTTGATCTTCGCGCCGCTAGCGGCGACGGAGAGCCTAACTCAAGGAGGAAAGCTCCCATTACTTCCGCGGCGATTGCAAAGGCCGTAGGAAAGAGGGCACGCTTTCCCTCGAGACCGTCCGTAGTCTCGGCAAGAGAACGCTGCAGTCACTCAATCCCCGGGATAAGTTTTTGTCAAATAATTACTTTCCATGTTTTCACCGCTGAAACTTCGATGTTAGAAATTTATTTAGTAGCCACGCATCCCTGGTTATATCATATTTTGATCTCTTTGAGTGCCTTACGATGGGCTTACCATGTCCGAGACTTTTAGTCGTGCATGCTCGTAGACGATGGCATTCGCCGGGGTCCCCACCGGCAGTATCAACGATTTTCTCATTACAGCTTTAGTTGATACGGGGGCGGACTATTCAGTTATGAGCAGTGGGTTAGCCAGGAAATTGAAGAAAGTTTTAACCGAGTGGACTGGGCCTCAGATCCGCACTGCAGGGGGACACCTTATTACCCCGGCTGGAAGATGCGTTGCGAGAGTTGCAATTGACGGATTTATTTATGTTTGCAACTTCGTTGTTCTAACCCACTGTTCGCGAGACGTCATACTCGGCTTGGACTTCTTACAGGCTAATGCTGTGATAATTAATTTGCAAAAGTCATGAGTGACATTTTCGCCGAGCCAAGCCATTGCGAGATCTAGCGTCGACGGTTCATCAATGCCCGCCTTACCTATTACATCTGCTGACGTTACGGTCCCGCCACGGTGCAGCATTATGGTCTTGGTAGAAAGCATCTCACCATGCGACCGAGACGTACTGGCAGAGAGGAACGTGGGCCTGCTTCTTGAGAAAGGGATCTGCGCTGCAAGAGGACTTGTTCGCTTGCGGGACGGTTGTGCGAAGCTCTGGATTACGAATTTCGGGACCGAGTTTCAGCACATTGCGAAAGGAACGGCCATTGCGTATGTTGCCGACTTTATTGAGCCAAGGAACATCTGTACTCTGGCGCCGCCGTCGCCAGCCAGATGTAATGCACCTGACATTCTATCAACTGTGGATATTAATCCCAATCTGTCGGTGGTTGAGCGGCGGCGACTCCTAGACCTCCTTCAGGAATTTTCTGGATGCTTTGCAACGTCTTCGAAAGTTGGGCATACCCCAGTAGCCAAACACCGCATTATGGTTGACGCGGAAACCAAGCCGATTTCCCAACACCCATACCGAGTGTCGTCAACGGAACAAGAGTCTATTCGAAGCCAGGTGCAGGAAATGCTTACCGACGACGTGGTGCAGCTGTCTATCAGCCCCTGGACTTCGCCTGTAGTGCTGGTGAAGAAAAAAGATAACACCTTGCGTTTCTGCGCCGATTATCGTAAGTTAAATCAGGTAACGAAACGGGACGTATACCCGCTCCCACGTATCGATGACGCATTGGACCGGTTACGCAATGCCAAATATTTCTCGTCGCTTGACCTAAAGAATGGGTACTGGCAGATAGAAGTGGACGAAAGGGACAGAGAGAAAACAGCGTTCGTCACTCCCGACGGCCTTTATGAATTTAAAGTGCTTCCTTTCGGTCTCTGTTCTGCACCAGCAACCTTCTAGCGAATGATGGACACCGTTATCTCTAGACTGAAGTGGCAAGCGTGCCTAGTGTATCTCGACGATGTCGTCACTTTCGCGGCTAGTTTTGAGGAGCACCTTGACCGACTGCGAATGGTACTACAGGCACTGCGTTCAGCCCAACTGACGATAAAACCACAGAAATGCCATATCGGATTCCAGGAGCTCCGCTTTCTTGGCCATGTTATTAGTTCTGAGGGCGTGAAACCAGATCCCGACATGACTGCTGCTGTGAGAAATTTTCCGCGCCCTACCGACAAAAAGTCCGTTAGAAGGTTTTTGGGGCTTTGTGCCTATTACAGGCGTTTCGTAGAGAATTTTTCAGTGATTGCCGAGCATGTTACGCGTCTTGCCCGAGACAATGTTCCTTTTGCGTGGCAAGATGATCAAGAGGATGCTTTCAACGAGTTGCGCCGGCGACTGCAGGCCGCCCCGATACTTGCCCATTTTGACGAAAACGCCGCTACGGATATCCATACCGATGCCAGTAATTTTGGACTCAGTGCCGTTCTGATTCAGTGGCAAAATGGCACTGAGAAAGTTATCGCTTACGCAAGTCGCTCTCTTTCAAAAGCAGAGGCAAACTACTCAACCACGGAAAAGGAATGTCTCGCGGTAGTTTGGGCCATAACTAAGTTCTGACCCTATATTTACGGCCGACCTTTTAGAGCTGTGAGCGACCACCATTCGTTATGCTGACTAGCCAACCTCAAAGACCCCTCTGGACGACTTGCAAGGTGGAGCCTCCATCTCCAAGAGTACGACATTACGGTTGTATACAAGTGCGGCCGTAAGCACAACAACGCCGATGGCTTGTCGCGTGCACCAGTTGATGCTGCCCATCCTGACAGCGAAGATGACGACTTCCCGTTTCTTGCTGTAGTCACGACCGCCGACATGGCCCAGTATCAACGGGCTGACCCCGGTTTACGCCCGCTTATTGAGCACCTCGAAGGCCTTGATGTAGCTGTCCCACGTGCTTTCGCACGGGGTTTATCCTCCTACAGCATTCGCAATCGCGTCCTATATAAAAGAAACTTTCAGCATAACAAGGAAACCTTTCTTCTCGTTGTGCCATCCAACCTCCGGCCAGAAATCTTGCACGCATGCCACGATGAGCCTTCGGCTGGTCATTTAGGAGTCACGCGAACATTAGCACGCATTCGACAAAAGTACTATTGGCCTAAGTTGCTGCCTTCAGTCCAGCACTACGTGAGAATATGCCGAGATTGCCAGCGGCAAAAGACACCTCCGCTGAAGCCTGCAGGGCTCCTTCAGCCGATACCTCCGCCAACAGCCCCTTTCCAGCAAGTGGGTATGGATCCTCTGGGCCCTTTCCCAACGTCCGCATCAGGGCACAGATCGATAGTAGTGGCGACGGACTACTTAACGCGATATGCCAAGACACAGGCACTTTCCCGTGCAACTGCTGCAGAAGTAGCCCAGTTTTTTCTTAAGACCATCGTACTGCGGCACGGTGCCCCATCGGTTATTATCACTGACCGCGGTACAGCCTTTACGGCTGAACTAATGCAGGCTCTCTTCAGTCTTACTCGCACAAGTCATCATAGGACTACTGCTTACCATCCACAAACAAACGGACTGACTGAACGCCTCAATAGAACACTTGCAGACATGATTTCCATGTATGTCGACGTTGAGCATCGCACGTGGGATGAAGTCCTTTTGTATGCAACTTTTGCATACAATACGGCTGAACAGGAGACAACCCGTCTTGCGCCATTCCAGCTAGTCTATGATCGTCCCGTCACAACAATGTTGGATGCTATGCTACCCATAAGTCACAGCGACGATGCCACCAACGCCTATGCGGACGTTGACATATTTCTGCAGCAGGCCGAAGAAGCGCGCCAGCTCGCACGGTGCCGTATTCAACGTCAACAACACCGCAATGCCAGTCGGTACAACCTCCGACACCGAGACGTTCACTACCAGCCTGGAGATCTTGAATGGGTGTGGACACCAGTGCGCCGTCGAGGACTCTCCGAGAAGCTACTTCGCCGTTACTTTGGGCCATAGGAGGTCATTCGACGCCTTAGTAACGTGACCTATGAAGTTGTTCCTCGGGGTCAACAACCCTCAATAAGGTGGCACTCAAGTGCTGAAACTGTTCATGTAGTGCGAATGAAACCGTATTATGAGAGGCAGTGATCGTCTGCGCGTGTGCAGTGTTCCCTGCTTCTCCTGGGTACATATAGCTCGAGGACACTCCCAGCGTCGAGTCGCCACTTTCGAAGAGGGGGGGTAATGCCGCGTGCCTCGCGGAACCGAGAAAGAAGAGAACGAAACAGTGCAGTGTGAGGAACTGATCGGTTCAGTGTTCGCTGCCTTGTACTCGTTACAATATTGTACCTTCATCTGTGTCTGCACGCTGCCACATTTGAAGACTATTAAAACATTACAAGTACCATATTTTCGTGATTCTAACCACCCTCTTCTTTTTTTGCAAGGAGGAGAGCCTAGGCTAGGCTTTCAGCAGGATTGCTCACTCAGTCAAGCTGGTGCCATTGCAGATTTGAGGCGGCACATTGTCCACGGCGCAATCTCCATTTCTTGTGTTGCTGCGTTCCAACACCACACGAGACCTGGCAGTGCAGGACAACAAAAGCCGGCTGAAAGAGACCCCAGTTATCAGTGTGTTGTCGCGTGGAATCGGCAATCAGTTGGCGGATATCGGCAAGTTTCACTGGCATTGCAGGCCCACGTTGCTTAGTTTGATATCCACTGTGTGGCATCTATAACAGAAGTCGTGGTGAGGTTGAAGAGGGTGGTCAGAACTACAGCTTAAGCGTATTACAGTCGTGTTTCCGGAACATGTTTGCGAATAAATTGTATTTATTGCACCTGTTAGAAAATTAGGGGGAAGGGGAGTCTCCGCTCTTAATGACTGGGATAACACCGCGAAGCTCAGATATATCTTCTGCAGCCTCGAAGACGGTGCTCGTACATGGTATGAGAACCGCAAAGCCCTTTTGTCTTCCTGGTGTGAGTTTCGCCGTCACATTCTCGAGGACTACACTAGCCCAGACAACCTAGAACAATCTGAGCAGGCACGCCAGTCTCATTTCCAAATGGCCAATGAGACTGTAACAATGTATACTTAAGACATGACGTTACTGTTCTGCGGTGCTGATCTCGCCATGTCGGAGAACAAGAAACTGTACCACTGAATGCGCGGCATAAAAGAACAGCCGTTTACTGGCCTTGTGCGCAGTCCTCCGGCTACAGTGGCCGAATTTCTGTCAGAGGCATCGACAATGGACACAAGTTAAGTGCATTGGTGGACACTGGAGCAGACTTCTGTATTTTGAGAGGCAAACTGGCAATGTTTGTTCGAAAAGTTATGATTAGATGGTCCGGTGCACCAATTCGCACCGCTGGTGGACACATATAGTCCCTCCAATAGGACAGTGCATGGCTCAGCTGCGAATTCGCGACACCACACTTGTTGTTAGTGCCTTGTAACTCCGGGAGTGTTTGTGCGACTTGATTCTTAGTGTGGATTTTCTGTGGGAGAATGGTTCTGTTATTGACCTTAGGCAGCACACAGTCACATTTTTCACAGAGAACACGGATCGTGACTCGGCCATTCCACAGTCTTGTTCGGCACTGCGAATTTCTGTGGAAATGTTACGATCCCCCCCCCCCCCCTTGGGCCAGTGTTTTTGTGCATGCTGCTTGCAAACGTCCACGGGATGAGACAGTGCTAGCCGAGGCAAATCGTAGTGCAAAGCCTCATCCACCTTCATCAAGGACAGTCAGAGGTCTTGCTCACTAACACTTCAAATGAACACAGAACCTTTTTCGTGCTACGATGATCGCCTTTGCCAGCCCATTCTAAGAACATTCAGCCTGCTCTGCAGCCATGAGCCCTCTGCCTGGCCCCCTTGATTGCATCGATATTAGTTCGGAGCTCTCCGCAGATAATAATCGTGACTTAATTCTGCTGCAAGAGTATGCAGCCTGCTTTGCATACTCATCAAAGGTGCATCAACGACCATTACCAAACACCATATTATTACGTCCGACGACGCCCGACCCATCTGGCAGCAACGTTACCGTATCTGCCCCAAGGAACGCAATCCAAACACAAGTCAAGGAGATGCTTACGGATGGTGTCATTCAACCATCTTGCAGCCCGTGATCGTCGCCTGTCGTCCTAATGAAAAAAAACTGGACTCTGCAGTTTTGTGATTATCGCAAGTTGAATAGCGTCACACATAAATATATGTCTAGCCGCTGCCCCGCATCGATAACTCCCTCGAGAGACTTCGCCGGGCTCAGGATTTCTCATCTATCGACTTGAAAAGCGGGTACTGGCAGATAGAAGTTGACGGATGGGACCGCGAGAAGACGGCATTTGTTACCCCCGACGGCCTTTACGAGTTTAAAGTACTGCCTTTTGGCCTATGTTCAGCCCCGAGCACTTTTCAGCGGATGATGGACTCTGTCCTCACTAGCCTTAAATGGCAAATTTGCTTAGTTTACTTGGATGACGTCGTTGTGTCCTCCAAAACGTTTCAATAGCACCTTGGATGCCTGAGAAGTGTGCTGGATGCCCGCCCTTTGATTGGCTAATTTGACACTCAAGCCTGAGGAATGTCACTTGAATTACACCGAGCTGAAGTTCCTTGGCCATGTGGTTGGTGCAGACGGTGTCAAGCCCGATCCCGATAAAATTGCCATCATAGCGAAATTCCCTGTTTCCACGAACAAGAAGAGTGTAAAATGTTTCCTGGGTTTCTGCACCTACTACCGCCGCTTCATACCCGAGTTCTCCAAGATTGCTGATCTGCTGACCCGTGACGATGTCTGAGCATTGTGTGTGCCTGAGTTCTCCAAGATTGCTGATCTGCTGACCCGTGAAGAATGTCCGAGCATTGTGTGTGCCACTATCAAGTTCCGGCCCCACCTCCATGATCGCCCTTTCAAGGCGAGAACAGATCACCATTCCCTGTGCTGGCTGGCGAGTCTTCGAGACTCATCTGGGTGCCTGGCCGGGTGGAGTCGGCAGTTGCAGGAATTCGATTACACCATTGCCTATAAATCTGGGAGAAAGCATGAAGATGCTGACACGCTGTCACGTGCCCCTATTGGGAAAGGCAGCATGGACGATGAGATGGGTGAAAGTCGTTTCCTTGATGTGGTCAGTGACACAGAACTGATGGCACGACAGCAAGTAGACGACGAACTCTGACCAGTTATTGACCACCTGGAGGGTCATGCTCCTGACGTGCCCCGTCATATTTCCTAGTTTGCACGATAGTGTTTTAGTTCAAGAACTCAAGTAGTGGAACTCGACCCTATCTCCTCGTGGTTCCTTCAGATCTGCATGACAACATCCTTTTAGGTTTCGCCCGCACGCTCGCTCGAGTTCATCAGGCCTACTATTGATGCCACTATTCACCACCGCTCAAGCCTGTAGGTTTGCTGCAGCCAATTACACCACTTGCTAGTCCATTCGACCAAGTCAGTATCGATCCTCTGGGCCCCCTAGATCTGCAGCTGGTAACAAATGTGCAATTGTTGGAATAGACTATTTAACGAGGTATGTGGAAACGAAGGCAGTGAAACGGCACTTCTTCCGAGATCGCCAATTTCCTCATGTATCAAATCGTCTTGAGGCATGGTGCCCCATCGTATATGATTACTGACAGAAGCACAACGTTTATGGCACAGCTCATTCGAGACATGTTCGAACTGAGCCACACAAGCCACCGTAAAACTACAGCTTATCACCCTCAAAGTAATGAGCTGATGGAAAGATTAAATAGGACCATCGTCGATATGATCTCGATGTCTGTGGACGCACAGCACAAGAACTGAGATGAGATCCTTCCTTGTGTGACATACGCTTATAACACCGCCATGCAAGAAAGGACTCGGTCCACCCCGTTTCGTCTTATCTACGAAAAGGACATCCAGATGATGTTAGACACCATGACACCGTGCACTTCTTGCGACAAGCCGTTGGCGATGGAAGCTGAGCTATTCTCCCAACGCGCTGAGGAAGCATGCCAACTTGTACGCCTCAGCATTCAAGATCAGCAGTCTGTGGATGCGCACCGGTACGTTTGAAACCAGCACGTCAGTTATGCACCTGGGGAACAAGTTTGGTTTTGGACCCCTATGAGACACCCGGGACTGTTGGAAAAATTGATGTGGCGATACTTCAGTCCCTACAGAATACTGTGGCGTGTAACAGGAGTCACATATGAAGTGGTTCCCAAAGGTATCAGCCAACCTTGCCGTTGCCAACTTCACTCTGATGTTGTGCACATTGCCCGACTGAAGCCTTGCTTTACCCGATGATGCCGTTGTGGCGATATGTGATACCATGGTGCGACACTTCTACTGCCACACCTGATGCTTCCGCAATTTTTTGTTTTGTTTTGAGGGGAGGGAATAATGCCACCGGGCTTACCAGCTGGCAGAGAAAGAAGAGGGGGCTCGAACAGTTGGGTTCTACGAGCACTGACTACAGAGTCTCAGCTGAGCTGCCTCTATTTGGATATTTATGGCAATATGGTAGTTCAGTAGCAATGCATAGTAATTACCTGCCATTACCTGCCACTAAGCAAATTTGTGTGCTTAATGTGTACAAGGAAGGCTTTTCTTTCTTTTTGCGTTTGCTTAGGTTGCATACCCAGCTCCACTGAAAAGGCTGTGTTGGCTTTTTAGCATACAGTTGGCAGATCAAAACAAGGTCCAGAACTCTATGGCAATTAGATTGAATTCACAAACAAGGTGTTTTGAATTTCAATGTGGTTTTGGTAAAACAAGGACACAACACTGCTGGATTATTTATAATATAAAACAGTTTACTGAACTTTTACACAGCGGCATCTGAGAACACATTCTGCATTATGTACAAAAATGAAATGGTGTTTTTTATTTGATTTGACAGTGCTCAGTCATGTAGTAGACAAGTACTTGTATAGGGTGTAAAGGGGATGGAAGACAAAAATAACAAAGGTAACGGAACACAAACAATTGACTTTAAAATACTAAATATCCCTAGGTGCCAGCACCGCAGGAGAAATAATTTACAGTGACTATCAAACATCAACAAATAATGGGTGTTTCATTTCAGTCTCGTAGCATCATGTGGGAACATTACCAAGGAAAATAGTGACAGTGCCTGGCTCCATACAGAGCAGACACAAGTTCCTTTCTAGCATATTCTCACTGGGCCTATCCTATGCATCCTAGGGCTTCTCGTGAAGGACACTGCAACAACTGGGTTACAGGAGAGCACTCTAGGGGCGCTGAACGGAGAAAGCATAGCTGTTACTCAGTTCAGAAGGAAAGCATTGCAGCAACTGCAGCTCCAGTGCTGAAGAAAGTCTGGCTCCTTATTGTAAAGGTTAACATTTCGAAGCCAAGTGAGGCACTTTATGTTTACCCATTCGTTACAATAATATCTTACTGATCTTAATACAAGCAGTTGCTTTCTCAACTAGAACACAATTGCAGCAGCTGACTCAGCAAGCACATTTTGCCTCAAACTGTCAGCACCAAAGGCTGCAAGTAACACGTAAAACCTCGATATTGCACAAATCTCCTGTCACATTGAATCCCACACCAGGGGCAACAACTTGCATTTTAGTCATGATATCGGGTGATGAGTACTTGCAGAAAACGTGCTCAGTGGCAGATTCCGTTTTCTTCAAGCACGTGTCACGCCAGTGACGGTCTCAGGGAGACAGTCCAAGTCCATAATGTTGCTCCCACAAAATAGGGTTTCTGACCAGTTTCCTCGAAACCATGAGGAAGGCATCGAAGCTTGTTGCATTGACATTCTCGAGGAGATTTTAGTTGTAGATCCTGTGATGCAACTGTCCCATTTGTAACAGAGACAGGAACAGGTTCTCCAGGTGGGGCACTACTTGTCTCCTCTTTGCATTGGTTGTGGAACCCTGCTTCAGTGATGGAATCCATTGTGGAAAGTTGATGGAGCAGACTGTGCTGCCTTGCTTTTGTGAAGTGGGTCCTGTAAGTCATATGGAGGTCGCACTATAAATAAAAAACAATGTAGTGCGACAGATGCCTGCACTTCCATCTGCTCCTGGGCCCCAGAAGGCATAAGAAGCTTAAACTGCATAGGGATGGCCACTTGGTCATCGAATTATTCACAAAGTGCCGCTTACCATACTTGGGAGGACCCTTTGAGCTGGTGCGGGTCAGCAGTGTGGCTGTGGCTGCTCTGTGGGGGCCACCCGGCCGTTGCTGGACTCGCGGTCAGAGCAAGTGCTGCCCTTGGCGCTGTCATTACTGGCGCTGCGCTGGTAGACCGCTGCCCGGCAGCTTGCCATCGTGCTTGGGGTGCCCGGCGTGCCGGGTCCCATGCCCACATAGCGGCCAAGCGGACCGTCACTGCGCACGTTCATCTCGCCCCGCATGAACCGTTCCAGCTTGTCCACACATGCATCCTGGTAGTCATGGATCCACCTAATGAAAGCAAGAACAAAATGCGAGATTACTCTTAAATCCTCTGGTATTAAGTACTCCAGCAGTGAACGACAACTCAGTTAAGTGTTATTAATGTGAGGTTACTCAATTACCCTGTTAACTACCGAGTGCTTAATAAGGTAGCGCCCCAAGAGCTGCCTCCGTGAGGCATGGTGATGCTGCGACCATCACACATCTACAGCTAATGCTGGGAAACCACAAAGTGTGGTTATGTGTTTTGCTACATATTCCAGGGCTGGTAGCATTGCAATATATCAATCGTCAGCTGTGCGAGGTCGAATGCATAACGATGACTTGTGAGCCCCTACATCTGTTGCCGTGCTGCAGCTACTGCCGCTCTCTCCCTTCACACCCTGAACTCATTTTTGAATCCTCAAAGGGCTAGTGCCCTTGTACTTCTTTGCCACCATTAGTGCCATCATTTTTTTTTAATCTTGTGGACAGCACTGCAGGAAAGCTTTTGCCTCCATAACACTGCTTATAGAGTGGACACACACATATATATATACAGTCCAGTTTTGTTAAATTGAACTTATGGTTTATTTCAAATTGATGCTTTAGTTCAATCAACAAGGCCATCGATGTACAAGCCCACCTTTACTCCACGCAAACTTTAGGTTCACTTTGAGTTTTGGTTGTAGTAAGAATTGGAGAGGTAAAAGTTACGGAAAGCTTGAAAACCAGCCCTTCAATAATACAATGTGTGCAACTTGTCGAGGCACTATGGCACTAGAGTTGTGAAGCAAACGCCCGCATGGGTGAGGCATATAAACCCATGAGAGGGTTTGAAGAAGTTGTGTGCATGTTGTGAGACCAAAGGAGAGGCACATATTGTCGTGGAAGCTGCTGGTTCAAGCAGTGTGCATAAGGACCTCAACCTGTCTAAAAAGATGATAATAGAAGTCTCCACTTACCGCACCCCATTGAAGTAGCAGACTGCTCTCATGTCTTCAGGAAGCACTTCTGACTCTGGCCACTGAAAGTTGTCCAGGATTGGAATGATGTTGCACTGGCTCTGGAGGGCTTCCACAATTTCCTGTTAATAAAAAAAATGAAACTTGGGCTTAATTTTGCAGTGTATCCATCCAACCTCTGTTAGATTATAACGGACGACAACAACACATCCAGTATCAGCCCTGGAGAAATGATTTAAGGTGCCATCTTTTGTTAGGACATTGAATAAAGGTATGCGTGAAAGAAAAATTTCCAAGGTGCAAAGTATAGGCAGTGTTACTTTAAATAAATAAAGAAAGAACAACCATCTCAACAGACATAATTGTGCCCCATACCAGATGTACAGGGTGTCCAAGCTAACTTTAGCCAAGGGTTAAAAAATAAAACATTTGAGGTAGGCCAGAGAAACCATTTGTATACAGCTGCCAGCCATCTGGCACACATGGAATGTTTTTATTTCGCGAGTAACTAATTAGTAATAAGATAATTTTTCTAATTTACTAACTATTGCCTGTAGAAAATAAATGGATTTTATGGGGTTGGAGAGCACCTTGTAAAACCCCCATTCCATTTATTTCCGATAAAGAAAGCCTGACGTATATTGTTTTTCTAAACTTTTTCTTTAAGAAAGCCCGCGAAATGCAAAAAATATGTGACTGGCGCATCCGCGCGCCACGATTGTGCTGCTCTCAACCTAGCTTTCAGTGAACGAAATCAGCGGCAGGCCGATATGTCTGCGATGGCTTCTTGTCCATTTCAGGCAGCCGGCGCATGTGAAGGTGCAAGTCGCAGCGGGCTCTCCGCTTCAACCATCGCCAACATAGCCTGCCGCTGGGCTGTCGAGTCACGGCCGCTGCTAATTTCGTCCGCTCAAGCCACGATTGAGAGCGCCAGTCACGTGATTTTTTGTATTTCGCGGGCTTTCTTTAAATCTTGCAAAAACAATATACGTGAGGCTTTCTTTATCGGAAATAAATATAATCGAGGTTTTAGAAGGTGCTCTCCAACTTTTCAAATCACATTTATTGTCTAACGGCAATACTTAGTAAATTAGAAAAATTACCTTAATTACTAATTAGTTAATTATGAAACAAGAAATTGTCTGCGATGCGCCAGATGGCGGGCAGCTGCATGCAAGCGGTTTTTCTGGCCTAAATGTTTTATTTTTAACTCTTGGTGAAAGTTACCTTGGACACTATAGTATAATGCACAGACCTCTCCTTACTAGCCACCATATTCTAAAGATATGGGCCGAATCCATTGGAAGTGGGAAATCATTGTATAAAATCAGTTTCTGTACTGCCTGGCAACTTTCCTCTTCCTATTGTACATTTGACGTAGCGATGCACTTAACCCCTTAGCAGCGACAGCTTATCTAGTGGAAGTCCACTAGCTGTTGTAACTGATTTAGCGTGCTGTTATTACTGATGTCATTATCACCGTTGTCATGGCATCAACAGCTGGCTAGATGATTGACCTGTAATTAGAACCATCGCTGGGAACCCTGTTCAAGCAAGACAGAGGAGCAATACAAAAACTTGCAGTTAACTAGAAGAGTAGCAGTCTGGCACGATTTGGTTAAAAAAAGAACTCACCCTGTGCACCCAGTCCTTGCGGTCGGTGTCACCCATACATCGGTCTAGAGCGTTGGGTGTGAGGACAAGTAAAAAATGCTTGGCTTGTCGTATGCTGTTGAGCAGGTTGTTGTCAAATTTCCCCGCCTCCAGGCGTTCCACGTCAATGAATACTGAAAAGCCTCGCAGTTGCAGGTGGACCTTCAAAAGACTGGGGAAAAAAAAAAAAAAAATGATTACTTTCCAGGGTTTTCAAAAGTACTGGAGGGAAGAGCAGGCAAGGAAGAAATAGACAATGGAATGTTTTAACGAGCGCCACCCTATATTACAATTATATTCTAGTACACTATAATAGAGGGTTTACAAAAGTACGTCTGGCAACCGTGAGCGGCACCCTGATCCCGCGCTGGCCGCCATATTTTGCTCGCTCCGTTCGCTTCGTGTCGGTCCGTCAGCGCTCGCCGTTCTGTTCGCGCTTTTCACGTTTTAACCTAGTGTGCTGTGCTTGGACCTCTGTTCGGTCCCTGGCGGTTTCTGTTAGAGACGCCTAGAAGCGTATTTTGAAAGCCGAGACGTGGCGGGGCCCACCGGCTGCGCTACCGAGCGCAGCCCCCCCCCCCCCCCCCCCCTCGGCAATCCGCAGCGTCATCCCTATCCAGGTACAGTATCCAGAGTTCTGTAATGTGGCTTTTTTTTTTGTCTGTGCGCCTTTGCTGTTTGCTTAAATGCCTATAAGAGATCATCGCGAGTTTGTTTGCTTGGTTTGCGCAATCACCGTCGCTCATCCCACTGGAAGATGGTTGGTGAAATGAGCGGGGATGCATTTTATTTTATGATAAAAAGGTCGTGCGTAATTTGACGTAAGTTGGACTGGCGCTTAGCACTTTCCTTCCCATGCCGTCGACGCAATTGTTGGCATTAGTCTCGGAAATAATCGGGGGCTGCGTAAAAAAAAAAAGGGGCCATGGTAATTTGTGTTTCCAGTGATTGAATATTGATTGGTGTGCGATAGGCGATGACGAGTTAATAAAATCTTTGTAATTAATTGATCAATTGATGAAATAAAGAAACGAAAAAAAGGAAAAATTGGAAAGTAAGGGTTTAAAGGTGTCAGAATGAAAAACCAGTGCCTGGTGATGCTAAGGAAGAAAATTTAGAATATTGATTAATTGAAATAATTGAAGAATGTGTTCAAAAGTGTCAAATTGCTCAGAATGGAAAGCCGATTGTTGCTGACGCATGCGTATTGGTGTATAAAAATATAAAAGTCAAATAAAATAAAAATAAATAAAGAAATGATAGAAATCTAACATAACATGCATAACATAGAAATATAACATACATAACATATAACATACAACATACTACACTTGTGTGTAGTATGTTACTTTTGATGAATTCATATTTTACTGCATTGTATTCTTTTCGCCCCTCCTGCTAGGGCCCAGTTAGGGCCTGCAGTATTTGGTAAATAAAATAAATAAATAAATAAATAAATAAATAAATAAATAAAAGAGCTAAAATATAACACGCGAAGAAAAAAACATCATGCGTGTGTGTGTATGAGAGAGACACTATAACGTTATACCTTTAACGGCGGAGCTTAAGTGCCCCCCTAATTTTTCTATAACGATATGATATAAATCTGATTTTATGAACACAGCCAGTTGCACAAAACACAAACACTTCGCAGTAATGTGAGTTGACTTTTCAAATTTCTTTTCGTTTCAGCCGAGTTCTTCCTCCCCCGAGTTCCTCGAAGCTTCCAATGTCAGCGCTTTCATATGAGATTACGGCTTCAAATGTTTACTTTCTGACAGAGGGAATAAACAAGAAATCTACATATTTAAAATTTACAGTGAATTTCAGGTAGCTGTGAATTAGCGAACCATCGGGTGACTCGAAAACACACAAAAGTGAAGCGCACGCTTCGTTATTTTATCGGCCGCGCTGGCAGGTATAAAACCTGAGCTGCGCGCTCTGGACGTGGACCGGTCGAAACGGGCTGTACGTGAGCACGTTACAACACACTAGTGGGATGTCATCTTTTCCTGCTTTTCTAGACGCCGCGGTTTTGGCAGCCACTTGCTTTTGCAGCGTGAAACACGCACCTCGGGCGCACTAGACAACCGTATTGCTCTCTGCACCAAGCACTACCATTTCGTACGACTGTAAAAAGTAGTTTCGGTAAGCATGCCCGTGTCTTAAATCAAATACACAATGGTAAATGTAACCTACGTACAAAATGTTTCAAAGAACATAATTGCACAATAGCATTCGTTACACATGCATTGCTCCTTCTCCCGTGTCCTCCATCGCAGCATAAGTTTATCCTTCAAGTTCACAAGGCTCCATAGCGCGCAAAAGAATTAACCTTGCTGTTTTAGGTGATAGCACATACCTTGCTGTTTTAGGTGATAGCACATTCTGTGAGCTAGCTCCCAGTCAGAGGGACGTGCAGTAATGCTTTACATGGTGCAAGTGACCCTTGTAAAGCCGATTAGGACTACAAACGAACGGTCGCATACACGCGTATACTGCGTATACCTTGATTCCGTCCGCGTCTATGACGGTGCGCTGGCTGCATAAGGGCACGCAACAACATGATGGCATCATTCCGAATAGAGCGACTGCTGTGATGTTAAAAAATGAAACAATCGCTTGTGAGCATTCCAATGCACCTTGCGATGCATGCACGGGTTCTACGAAGGCGCACTTTGACAGCGTACTCGATGGGAGGCGCGGGCGGACTGAGCAAAACATGGCCGCCGCGCACAGTTTCTGTTTCTTTCACTAGATGGCGCTAACTTTTGTAAAGCCTCTATTACAATGCCGAATACGGCCGATCGGGCCTTCCACGGCCCTCGCCTGTCCGCTTTCCTTCTCTCCCCATCGATGAGCGTTCGCTCCTGCTCGTTTGTGGCGTTGAGGGCCAGCTTAGCAATGCCACACGGCAGAAAGCGGGGAAAGGAATTTTTCGTAACGTTCTCTCTCTCTCTCTTCGTGGGGTGGCGCTCCGCAAACAAGCTGTATAGTGAAGCCATATTTGCAGGAGTCGAGCAGCGAGACTGGAAAGCAGTCGAGAAGTGACTACTTTGCCTCTCCTAATCAAAGTAAGCCACCGCCACTACAGCTCCACACACAGCGCGGCACGCCGTACTCACGACAGATGATGCAATGTAGCCGGAGTGCCTGTCGGGTTGGGTTCACGGTGGTACTGTTCGGCGAAAGAAATGAAACGGGCAATTCTGGCAAAGCCTATATAGTATCAAATCAAACCAGTTTATTCAAACATCCTACGATGCTTTTAACTCTACTCATGGTCATGATGCGTCATAGAGCGCGCCGTTCCCGTTCGTGACGCTGCTTATTCCAGAAGAGGGCAAATACGGGTTGATTGGTACATTCTTACGCTGCTTATCGTGGAGCGGCTGCAAACGCTGGTCTTAAAAGGAGGAGAGTGCAGCGGCGTTGGCATCGCTATGAAAGGCTTGGTGGAATCGTGTGTTAGCTAAAAGCTGACGCATTTCAACAGTGACACTGAAAATTCTGGGCACAAAATCAGAGATTGAAGGTATTTATTAATATATTCAGCTACATTGGGTTTTCATTCAGTCAAGTTTATAGTAAGGAGAATAGAAGAACCTAGTAGATAAGGCATGCTAACTCGTCCCTAGAAGGCATTTTTCTGAACTCATCGTTACGTCGACACGGATTTTTCTTTGCCCCCGGTAGCTGCAGCTACGATTGCTTTAAGAAGCGGAAAGAGATCAATTCTGTAATGCCTGGCGGTGAGCTGATGCCAATGCGCTATACTGGCTACCAGCCAAGTTATCAGCTAGGCATCTGTTTTGTAACTACTGCGCTGAAAGTATTCATTTGGTCTGGCTAGTTTCGATAATCGACGCAAAGAAAGAACTGCGCCAACGAGAGACCTTTGTATGGAAACGAACGAACGTAACACCTTAATCGTTGTCAGCTATCGGCAGAGGGCGTCACGCTTTCGAGGAGAGTAAAAAATAAATAATAAACCTCGTCTCCACCAGGAATCAAGCCACCATCCCTTTGGATCACTAGCCGAGCGCTTTGCCAACTGCGCCCCGCCCCGGAATTTATTTATTTATTTATTTTTCTTTTTGCCGGTCAACAAAGTTACGTGCAACGTTCATCATAATTCCCCTTGTCTACCGCGAGGATAGCGGGATTCCGCGAGTGACAGATACTGCGCCTTTAATTTCCTGTAAACGAATTATAGAACACCGGTGAACTTCGATGCGTTCAATGGAATGCGGGTTGTGTTCGACAAGGGGCGCGCCATGTACCGTCACGACTGGTCATGACGTCACCAGGCGATTCATGCATAGACGAAGCCGACCCTGCCGAGCGTCCGATCCAGGCGTCCGTGCGGCGCATTTTATTTGGAGCTTCCTCGAACGCCGCACCACACAGCAAACAAAAACAGACCCAGATGTCTAGGAGGCATTAGTACAGCAAGCATCAGCAGCACTTCAAATTGATTTACAGGATAGAAAAGGTGGCAGTATACGTCAATTCTCCGCGGACACATGCACCACGCCGTAAAGGAAGGAAAGAAGGTGGAAGTGAAAGAAGATGGAGAAATAGAGGTGCCGTAGTGGAGGGCTACGATCCACCGCGCTATAATGACTTTCGCCTCATCCCACTTTAGTGGTCCAAAGTGCCCTCTAGACTTTTCAGTCTTACAAAGAACAGATTCAATAAGCGTCGAGAACAGCACAAACAACGCCCCTAGTATTGCCACCCCCTCATGTGGTAAGCGATGTCAGTGCACGTTAAAAAAGCACGGGTGGTCGAAATTTCCGGAGTCCTCCACTACGGCGTCTCTTATAGCCTGAGTTGCTTTGGGACGTTAAACCCCACCAACCCAAACCAAACCGAAGCGAACGCCGCAGCCACCTCTGCAAACGACGAACAATGATGCTGCTCCAGATTGGTGATCGAAAAAGCGCCGCGCCATGGATGAAGCGAGAGCTACACTAGAAAGGGTATGAAGCAAGAATCTGGCAGACGTGCGGCGTATGAGAGAGAGAGCAAGCGATATCCAGAACGCCAGTGCCGCCCTCTCGGACGCGAGCATGACGCAGGCATTTAAACGACCTGTAAACGTTGGGCAGTCCTACCTATATAGTTTTATAACAACGGGATCCAACCTAGTTACACCCGCATCGCGGCAACTGAATAAAGTGATGCGTACCAACGGCTCCCATTGCGAAGCGGGCGATTTTGCGAAGCGGGCGAATCGGCTGGCATTGTAAGAATGGAGTTGAAACCTGGGTCATTTGGTACATGTTCTTGAAGAAAAAAAAAAGCAGTCAAAAGACGAAGCACACGATGTGTGCGCCTCGTCTTCCTCTTTGTCTTTTGACTATTTTTTTTTTATTTTCAAGAGAAAAAATTAGAGGAGACCCTGATTTTAACAATAAAATACATTCATATCCGCTTCCTTGACTCACTTTGCCCCTGCTGACTGCAATGGTGGCATCATGCGAATTTCTTTATTATTTATTTCTAAGGTAAAACAAAAGCACCAGGAAAAGTTGCGGCGTGCGTCTCACCTAGCAAGCTGGGATCCGTTAGAGCGTCGGTAGCTGACAAACACGTCCAGGCTCTTGTTTCGTTCGATTTCGTCTGCTTCGTCCGCGCTCTGGTTCAAGCCTGCGAATACAGACAGGAGAACAATGCGCATTCTTCAGTATCCGATTACCATGAAAGGGAAAAAAATAAAAACGCGGTAAACGACCAGCAACACTAATGTCGAATTCCAGTCGGTGATCTTGAGCAAGTTTACGGCAAGTTTTCGTGCTACGCGAAACCGAACAGCTGTTTTAACGGGCGATACAGATTCGGAACCGAGTCCTGATTGGACCCCGACGGCAGGTCTCTATCTTGCTCCGCGCATTCGAAGAGCGCTCCGGATCGTCCATTGGAATTTGCCATAAGTTGCATGATGAGGATTCCAAGATATTACCTGAATATACTGCCCTGTACAGTTCCTAACAGGATCCGATCTCGAAGTAAATCGATAACCTGCGGAATTCGAATTACGGATGGCAACGAGAGCAAAGCCAGAGTTGGAATTGACAAAATTTTCATTTAACCGAAATAAATGTGTGAGGCATCCAAGTGCTCCGCTACGACACGCATCATGTCATTTTCGAACAGATCTTATTGCTTACACCTCTTCGGTGTAAGCAATATAAGCTCGATATTCGTCGCGCGGTCTGATCGCGCAATCAAGGATGTCCCCGCAACGCAGCTAGGCGCGCTGCATTTCCCGCGTGTCTGCGAGAGAGGCTCGTTCACATTCTTCCTTCAGCGCTCTCGCATGCACGTTTCGCCTGCACGACCAATTTGCGTCTGCCATCGTGTCTACGAGCACTTCGTGTTGCGCCGCCACGCACGTGACTCGGGCACGTTCTCATGGACGTCACCTGCAGACTGCTGCTGTTTCCCGCGACCGAAGTGGCCAAGTCAACGGACACACCCGAAACAGAATGCTCTCGCTAAATATATATATATATATATAAAAAAATAGGAGTTGAGAGAAGGGAACAAAAGAAAACAGTGTTTTGCCCCAGCGTAAGGAGGCACCCGTGCACGCCGCTCACACGTTCCTCTGCGGCGCCTTTTACGAGCCCATCAAACATCGCAAACTGTGCCCAGATAGAGGTGTCGTCCAGTGTTTATTTCTTTGACGATCTGCTTATGCTTCTAACCCCTTTTCATCGTTTAGGTGCGCGCCATGCAACTCTATATCGGCACACTTAACTCACACACGCAACCGTCGTAGAGTCACTGGAACTCTAAACCGTCGAAGCTCGTCGCGCTCTCTGACTGCTCATACACGATCGTGGCACTCTTGGTGCGTTTATCACGATACAAAAGCAGCTAGGCCTAGCTGGTTGATGAAGAGGTGACGCTACATCGGCGAGCTAGGCAGAGTAAACTTCCAATTTATCAAGTCTTTTATTGCGAAAGCAATACGACAGCCAAAGCGAGACCTCGGGTGGCCGCAGTTACGGCGTAGCTACGGTCCCTGAGATTCGAATTGATGCCACAGGCAGCAGCTGCCAACTAGGGTCGCTCCTTTCAGGATCAGCTCGTTTGCATTCTCGTTATCCCTACGACACGCAGGCAGGTCCATGCAGCTTGGTTGATGTGGGCTGGTAGCTTATGCTCTCGCGTCATACCCTTAAATGATGCGCTTAAGTGTCCCCAATAATGTAGCACCTTACATTGACAAGGCGTGATAGGGAAATAATGTAGCAGGCGAAAAAAGCTTCCGCCGTTACTTTCGCAATTTAACTAGGGTTAACCAAAGCTAAGTCACAATTAACTTTTTTTTTTGTGCTGTGTTCTGCAACCGTTTATTGTAAAACAATAAAAAAATAAATGAAGACGCGGAAAATAAGTTGCATGCAGTCCGTATTAACTTATGAGTAAATAAGTTTCGCAACAGATATGTAATCAAAGAGCACTTCCATAATACACTCCATTACAATAGTCGTAGAACTGGGCATGTGTTATTTTTGCCATCATTTGCCATTTTGGATGAAACGCGCGCACTTGTGGCCTACCATGTAGGGAGCTCCTACATATGGCGAGACAGTTCAGCATCTTAGCGTGGCTAGAACAGCCAGGGCACGTCCTAGCCTCGGGGAAGACAAGGAGGGAGGCACAGGTAGTGGCAGCTGTTCCGCAAAATGCCACAATCGGTAAGCAATGCGCACGGATCCCGAAATAGCGCGCAGAGACGCGGCGCTGGTGCTCGGAATGTGCGGAGACATGACGGAGCAGTGGCCCAGAGCCAACTTTAGCCTCGGAGATAAGCGCCACGTGGCAATTTTTAGCTGGGGACGCCCGTGCCACTCGTGGGAGTCCGCGGAGCAGCAGCTGGGACGGAGCAGTGGGCCCGCGCACTTCGATTGAGGCGCGCGGACCTCGGTCCAAATAGAGCTCGGCATGCGGGCATACTGGCTGGCTGGCACGGCGGTGGCGACTGTTTTAAAGAGCGGCCTTGTTTACGGAGCTCAGAAGTGCGCGCTGGTCCAACGAGGTGGTGCAAGCGAAAGCTAATCAAATGAAAAAGGCACGCACCATTGTGCCGCTGAGCCTTTCGTTCAATGACTCCTGAGGAATCGCACATTCATGGACACTTCAAGCACGCTTCGGTAATCCGGCTTTCCCCTACGAAAAAAAAATTCTGTAAAATGTGGGCCAACATTATGTGATTGGTGCCGATGTTGGAACGTTAGTTACACCTTCAGACTCAATTTCATTCTAGGAATCTTATTTTAGACTCAATCGCTGTGATGAGCATTTATTCCAAAGTAGTACAACGGCCTCATTCCGGTGGCATCCCTGTACTGCTTCTGAAAAATGAACTTTGGCGTTATGAGGTAAAGCAAAATGGATGGACAGAAAGCACAGTCTAATCCAGCGCGCGGCTTGGACCGTCCAAAATATATGCGAACACGGCTGAGCGTGGCCGTCAACATCACATCGAAATAAAATGGCGCACAGGTGCCGTCTGCTACAGCGCACCGTACTTGCACTGTTACCGCATTCTACCACTGAAGCAGCACGATAAATAAGCAACAAAGAAAAAAGAAAGATAATATCAGACGACGAAGAATGCGTAATGGATGATCCGCGACCAGTCCCTTAGCTTGGCGCTCATTTGCAGGAGCTTATCAGCATCAGGATAAGAGATGGCCCAAGCTAAGGACTGAAGCACGGCATCTCGGTGGGTACTGCCAGCATAACAAGCTCCCCTATGCGTCACTTCGATGCGCGGCCGGATATGCTGACGCCATTTGGTACAGCTCATAAATAGATTCATGGACATCATCTGCGAGCGAAGACCCTGTGCACGCGATCCGTTTTAGTTAGCACCTGACGTTCATAGGTGTCACTGAGCTACCACAGCCTACATATCGGGCAGGTATAAGCAGGCAGCTGAGGCTAGCGCCACACAGACTTTCACATACGCCACACACACACAGCTTGCCACAGCAAAACTGAGCTGGGAGATGGCTCAATGTCTCTTAGCATTTCGTAACCTCCTAAAAATAAATAAGGAAATAACGACACGACGATTTACCAAACGTGAAATAGGGCGATCTCATGGACGTCATCGCTCGCACGGTCTCACGCAAGCACGTGTCTCCCAGTGCCAAGAACGAATCGGTAGGTTGCTACCGGCCCTGTGCTATCTTTTTGCCCTCTTAGAATCTTTTTATTATTATTACGTAGCTATTTTGCGCCAGCCGAGTTTCGAGTGGGCCGCAAAGTGCTCCGGGCCCCCGTCTGCCCCAATGGTGCGAATGCCAAGAGGCCTGACGTCACTTTCTCCTTCCACCCGGCTAACATTTTGTCAAGAGGATGGGTCGCCCTAATTGAACCCAAGCCCTACTTTGAAAATAATGCTATCCTGCAGCCTGGGAGATAAGCATGGAGTAGCACAATAATTTGCAGTCATTCTTTAACAGTGAACGGCTGACAGGGCCCCGTTGCCTTTTATTCAAACTCCGTCTGAAAATTTCTCAATAAAACTGGAGGCCCATACGTCATGTGCGTTCCATCGTCGGCACAATAGTTTCGAACCACAATTTAGGGAATAACTTTCTCGGTGGCAAAGCCGGATTCCCGTGCCTGATCAAAGACAGCTTGGGAGCGCATAAAAGACGCAGGAAAACCTTTCCCCTGCTCATGTCCTTGAAACGAGGCGGTAAATGGTGTACTGCTTCGAAAGGGGTTTCGAAATGGCATTATTAAAGAAAGGAACCAGCACGGAGGCCAGGAATGACAAGCTCTCCGCGTGCACAGTAAAAAGCGAACAGGGCAACGATGATCGAACTACTGATATCGGAGCTGCGGTCTAGAGACTGAGCGAGAGCATTAGGCATTCTACCTTGCAGCCAATATGCATTAGCTGCACTTATGGGCGATGGGAGAAATAGTTGCGGAATTGCTTTTGCGCGCCTAAAATTTCACTATGCATTTTGCACATCTCCTCACAATTCATGTCATAACAAAAAGCCGCGAATAAAATATTTCACAACAGAGGAGGGATAGGTGCTTTTCTTACGGTGGACACCTGAACCACACCGCCGCCAAAGAAAGCATGAATGTCGCACATTAGCCCGACACAACGCTACAATCATGGTGCCTCAGTGCCGAACGAAAGCTTGCCAGTGGAACGGGCTTCCACGTGACGTGGTATGCTTGTCAAATCAAGATTTTTTTTCTGCTGTCGCGTCTTCTTTAGAGGCATAATGTCCTCTTTATACGCTTGGTTTGCGCTAACTTTTTCCAAGTAACTTGTGTGTTATTGCTCGTTCTACGATGGCTTCTTCTGTTTTATATCTAAGTTTTTAACGATGTATGCCTTGGCCAGCAAAAGGCGGCTGACAATATTGAATAAATAAAAGATAAAATGTGTGAAGAAACGCGTCGTTGACGATGATTCTTCTGGCGTGCACTGCACAGTTTTTGTTTTATTGAAACGTGATTCGAACCTCGTGAGGCCGAACTGGGACTCACAGCGGATGGCCTGTCCAATGCGTAATCGGTGGATGGAGTTGTCGATGCCGCACTCCTTGAAGAGCTGGTCGTCGTTGAGCAGCTTGAGGGAGTCCTTGTCGACGCCACTCTGCAGCATGCGGTACGTGTACTGGCTGAAGTCGGTGCCGAGGCTCTGCAGAATCTGGTTGACGTTGGTGGTGTCCACCGACGAGTAGTCGGCCATGCGCTTGAGCTGGGACAACTCGCGCAGGAAGCGGCGTCGAAGGATGCCGTTCTTGATGCCGATGTCCTCATTCAGCATGGGTTCGTCGAGCTGCAGCAGCAGGTCGCCGTCCACCCGACTGTTGACGAACTCCGAGGCGTAGTTGGTGAAACCGATCTGCGATCCGGCACATCCCACTTCTATATCGAAAACTGATTGCTAGCTCGTATTCGTGCACAAGTTTAGCAGTTATAAAATGGAATATCTCACGCCTCAAGGCTGTGAATGGTCTCACTCTGTGCTTTTATGGCCTGAAGGGCAAACCGATATAGGAGTCATATCCAACAGAAAGACCGCAAGCCACAGGTGTCCTTATGCCTCTGCTTCAACATATTGCGAAGCCAATCAGCTCTCGGAGATACGGCGCAGTAACTCTGATCCGCATCATGCTTTCAACTCCTTTCGTAAACATTTAGGCCCCGGAAAGTCTTTTACACACTTGTTAGTAGGCACAGGTGTCCCCACCTGCTTGACCCACTCCTTCACGTCCTCCACAGTCCAGAGAGGAACCTGCTGGGACAGCTTGTGCGGCACCTCTTCGCCGATCAGCTGCAGCGCTTGTGCCGCGAACTTGGACGCGATGGCGTTTGGAGAGCTGGCTACTTTGCGCAAGGCCTCCAAAGCTCCAATCTCTGCGAACACCTGCAATGACGAAATAAAACACTTGACAAAAAGCTCTCGAAACGCTGCCGCCACGCTCGATTCAGCACACGGCATGGTGTACGCGAAAGCACTTCGTATTCGAGTGCTCACTTACCGACGTGTTCCCTTGGCGTTTCTTGATGCCGGCTTCCATGGCGAAATGGAAAGCAGCCAGGCTGCGAGCTTCTTCCCTGTTGCTGTCCAGCACGGGAACAAAGCGAAGCAGCCAGTCTTTGGACTGACCGTGGACGTGAGCCACGTGACTCTTGGCGAACTCTTCGGGATGGTGGCTGGTCACAAAAGGCTCGACCAGATCCAGCGTGCCCGACTTCATGACGGCCGCCTCGATCTCTTTGTTGGCCACAAGCGCCGCGATGGCTAGGCAGGCGTAGTATTTGATGTTGTCGTCCACGTTGAAGGCCAGCGGGAACAGCCACATCGGAGCCTTGTGCTTGATCATGGCTTGGTGGTTCTCGGGCCCGCCGTACAAACTCAGGTTGGCCAGGGCCGATGCGCAGTGGCGCAGTGTTTCCACATCACTGGTGCGGCAGTCGTACAGGATGGACTTGAGCGCCCCGAGGCGAATCAGCTCGCTGCACGTGGATTCGGAGTGCTTGAACAAGTGGCACAGGATGCCCGTGCCCACTCGAGAGAAGGAAACCTGGTTGTTGAAACTGCACGCGCAAGCCACCTCAACCACAGCGTCGAGCCCGTGCTCGACCACGTACGACCTGTTCTCGGTAGATAAGCACTGTTCAAGGAGCTTAGCGCTGGCGAACTGCAGCTCCTCGCTGCCGCACGAGCAGTTCTTGAGGATGACGTCCAGTCCGCCGTTCGTCCGGAGGATATTGCACATTGTGAATCCGAGGTCGTGCCCGTAAGTAGGGACAGCCCACGCTTTGCGAATTATCACCGACATGTTACCGAGAAGGTCTAGAGCTTCTTCCTCGGCGGCGGACTTCAGTTGCTCCACGCACAGGGCCATGCGACTTGCGAATCGCGAGATAGCCTTCTCAACCTCCGGCTGTGCCAACGGCGATCGCAGCCCGTCCAATTCCTCGACCAGGCCCTGGCTTACGGCAAGCCGCTGGTTTGAAGGGAGAGGCGGCAGGCCGCTATTGAACATATCCTGCGTCGGCGACGTCACGATGGGAGAAGCACAAGAACTGCCACCGCTGCTGTAGTCCATATGCTTGACAGACTGATGCGAAGCGGAAGTTTTGGAGACACCCTTGGAACTGATGAAAACTTTAGAGCTGGCAGATGAAGCGGCGCTCTTCTCTTGCTGCAGCATGCCTTGGGTGTACATTTGTCGCTCTTCCTTCTTGGCCATAGAGATCTGCTCGGCCGTGTAGTCGTCCGTGGACATCTTTGCGGCTGATGCCGAGGCGGTCTTCTGCTGCTGGTGCAACGTATCGCCCATCTTGAGCTGCTTCTGGTCTTGCTTCGTGGCGGCCATTTTCTCGGCCGAAAATCCCTCGCCTTCCAAGCGTGCCTTCATGGCCTGTAACATACCAGACCAACACAATTGCGCTTTTTAAGAGCCCGAAGATTGTTTTAATCAAAACACGTCGTACACCCTATAATCGTCAAATCAAACCATGTCGTATACACTACACTAGCGTTCAGCTTGTAATGTACCTTTCTTTTATGACTGCACTCCAAATCTAATTTATCACATGTACATTGTACCACTATAAATGCGAAAAACTCGATTTGAAGTGCAGTGCAGAGCTTTAATTATAAATCTCGAACCGTAAGCCAAATGAACTCTGGAAAAGCACTTCCATATCCAGTAAGCAGGATTTGCTGACTACACTCCCGCCAATGGCCGCGAAAGTATAACATTGACCTCCGTACCTGCGAGTGCTGCTTTTCCTGGAACGTGATGTCCCCCGCTTGAATCCTCTTCAGCTCTTTGTTGGTGGTGGCCGACTTTTCGGCCGTCACGCCGTCGGCCACCAATTTGCTCTTGGCCGAAGAGGTGACTCGCTTCTGCTCGAAGCGAACCTCGGACGGCGTCGACTCCCGTACCCCGTCCTCAGAGACCTCGGGCACCCCGCAGTCGACGGTGAAGCCCCTCTGCGACGAGATCGTTTTCAGCCTGGAGTCACTGCTAGAACTGACGCTGACGCTGCGGCTGTAGTTGGTGCTGCGATTCTCCTGCTGAAAGAGCTGTTCTTCCTTCTGCTGCTGCGTCTGCTGCTGCGAGCTCGCCAGCGAATGGTGCAGCGACTTTTTGTTCAGCAGTGACCCCGAGCTAGACGAGGACGACGTCGTTGAACTTTTCGTCACCTGCACGTCAGACGGGTTGGGAAATCGTGTACAGGAGAGCCGGAATATAGCTTTAAAGTTCTCATAGAGTGCACGAACTTTATTTCTTCACATAGACCATTTACTTTCGTTCATTAGACAGTGCACCTGGAACTGCTATAGTATTATTGAAGAAATTATCCAAATGATACAAGACGTGAGTAATCTATACTACCATTGATGTATTCACAATCACAAACGAACCGTAGAACGCTGCTCTGACGCCTTGAGAGCTCTCTCGCGTTAGTTGGTTCCTCGTATAATGCTCACCTGGGAGCTGCTAGAGTGCTTCTCCGAGGCGCTGTAAGAGGAGGAAGAGACGGTGTTCATCTTGTCGCCCAGCTGCGTCGCCTTGGCCAGGTGCTCGACCACGCTGCTGCTAATGTCGTTGGACGCACTCTTGGGAGGCGTCGGCGGCCGTTCCGGGGATATGTCCGCCATCTGCACAACGAGATTGCCAGCCTTTTTACAACAACAGAAGCTAATACATTTGTCCCTTTATGAAGTTGGATGAAAGCTCTTTTGGCGGTGAAGAAGGAACGCCCACCAAAGACGTTTCGGCTCTCGTATGGGAGCCTCGTTCATAATGAAATGAAGAAATTAAATTTGCTTGAAAAGAGGTGGAGCGTGCGTGCGTGAGATTTCCATCGTTGCGGTTGAGGGTGACTATAACTTGAATGATTAACTTCTGCTTTACCTTCGGTCTTAAGCTGAACGATTGCATTCACTGTCATCGTTGACTAGGATTACGCACCGCTATAAATCAAATGATTCAATATTCGTCTGATTAATAGTAAAGGGCTGCGAAAATTACGACCACCTGGGGTTCTTCAATGTGCACTGACATCGCACAGCACACGGGCGCAGCCATCGCAGCGGAGAACTGAATCACGAATAAAAATAAAGACGCAAGTCCCAATACAGTAATTGACTCTCGGACATCCTTCACTTCATTGTTTTTGTAACCGCGTTATGACCAAAATTTAATTCTTCCAAGGCGCACATTATCTGCAGAAATGAGCAGGCTCTAAGCTCCCACTCTCTTCCCCAGCACTATACTTATTCAATCATATACGGGTTCGTTTTACCGGAGACAGCAAATGTCAACACTTCCAGCATCGTTACAGGCAAGAAAAATGTCCAAGCACGTTCGGAGGCAATGACTAGAAGAGCGTTTGTGTGTAACGAACTCCGGCAGTTAAGAGGGGCAATGGAGGTTGGCCAGGTGGACATCTCACGGGAGCTTTCGACTCAAGAATAACGAAACAACCTGGCCGCCGTAGAATTATTGGCCAGTCAGTCGTCAGCTGATGTCACGAGGGATAGACCTGAGTGGCTGGAATGATTGAAAACAGCCCGTCACCAAAGCCCTGTTCGGAATTTTCCCGTGACCGCTTTGTCACCGCTAAAAACGCACCGCTCCTGGCGTCCCAGGAATATACCAAGAATATACCTTTAAAACTGTCGCGTCAAAACATGCATTTCATGAAATGCGGATACTTGAAATTTGGTAAAAGACGAGTAGAACTGTCGGATGGCTCTACAAAATCACAACCTTAGTATCCGCTATGTATTATGCTCTTTTTTTATTCTAAACTAACATATTATTCTTGTATGGGGAACCACTACCTCTAGAAATGTTATTATTTATTTATTTATTTATTTATTTATTTATTTATTTATTTATTTATTTATTTATTTATTTATTTATTTATTTATTTATTTATTTATTTATTTATTTATTTATTGTACCCTCAGGGCCAAAGGCGGGAGTGGGTTAATTATGATACAGAACAATGAATATAATACAGCGAAAACAAGTAGTACAAAATAAAATTCCTCCAGAATAAAACAAACAACATTCACAAAGCGTAAATAACATAAAATCAATGTACACAACACAGTGGAAACAGATATAACATATTATCAAATTCCTTCAGAGTAAACATTGTTAGCTATTGCGTCGTGAAAGGTTTTGTTATCTGAAATGGCTGCAATATCGGGGGGAAGGCGGTTCCATTCCACAGATGTGCGGGGAGGATATGACTGAAAAGAAGATTTGGTGTGGCATGTTCGGATGCCAACCTTGTGGCGGTGATCGATGCGATGTGAAATGTATTCTGGGGGTGATATGAAACAGTCGTGAAGCGCAACGTGATGATATAGCTTGTGAAATAGCGTCAGGCGACCAATTTTACGGCGAGATTGTAACGGTGGGAGTGAAACGTTAGATTTCATGGCTGTGATGCTTGCCGTACGATTGTAATTTGAAACAATGAAGCGGACGGAATTATTTTGGACTAGTTCCAAGGAATATATGAGGTTTTCATGTGTAGGGTCCCATATTGATGATGCGTATTCAAGTTTAGGACGTATAAGTGTTTTATACAGTAAAAGCTTAAGAGATGAGGGAGCGGCAGAAAAATTCCGACGTAGGTATCCTAACATGCGGTTAGCGTTATTAATAACGTAGTCAATATGAATAGACCACGTTAAATTTTGAGTGATATGAATACCTAGGTACTTGTATGTTTTTACCCAGTCAAGAGGAGTGCCATTAAGATAATATGAAGGAAGAGCGTTAGATGCACGGGAACACGCAAAGCTTTACATTTATTAATGTTTAATTCCATATTCCATGCATTGCACCAGTCTGACACCAAATTGAGGTCTGACTGGAGGTCGCTTGTGCTCCAAAAGGAAGCCTATTGAGGGCTATTACGACATAGTGCAGAATTTGTTTAAAAAGAACGCCATTTTACCCGCACATCAAATTTATTACTTTCATCTCGTGTAGTACATCTACCGTAAAATGGTTTGGTTTGCTTTGTGGGGTTTATCGTCCCTAAGCGACTTGGGCTATGGCGTAATGAAGGGCACCGAAAATTTCGATCGCCTGGAGTTCTGTGCACTGACATCGCACACGGGTCGATCCCGCATCCTTGAGAACAGCGCCCTAGCTACTGGCGGGGCAACTATATCGCCGCCGCACGATGGAAACATCAGACTTCTGATCGAATCAGGCAAACAAATTTGGTGTTAAATATTCTAACGACAAAATGCTATTCTGTGCGAAATTAGAGCTGCGAGGATTCCGCGGTTTAGCGCCGTGCAATGCGCTACCCGATAGACCTGCCGTAACGTACGATCTGAGGTCACGAATCAGTCAGACTAACTATGGAAAACAGAAATTAACTTTTCGAGTGCCATCTCTTATCAACAAAACATCAAATGTATAGAATTTTCAGCACCGCTAAAGGTATTCAAAAAGAACGTAAAAACGATATATTCCTGTGCTGTTTGATGGCTACTAGTCGCTGCAGTCCACTTCTCTCAATATGCAACCTTGATTTTGTCTTTGTATTATACATTGCCAGGCATGAATTATGAAAAATTTACCGAGCATGTCATCGGTTGATTTCTATGTACAAATGAGTGCATGTGTCACTACTCCTTTCAGTATATCGTTTATGCTTCGTAAATGTGTGTGTTGCATTCATGTTTTATATGCAATCAGAGGTGTGTGCTGCTGTCTATTAGGGAGGCCCTGCCGTCTTTTGCATTGACTTCCCCTTTCTTTTAGTATAAATAAATAAACGGCAATTCCAATTTTGCCTCTAGGTTGAGTCACGTCAAACCGCTTTTTTTCGACTCAGTACATAAAACCACGCGAAAACAAAAACAACGCTGACGATGCGGTGGGAATGGCCTGCATGCGCCGGCTGTCTCCAAGACGGTAAGTATAGATTAAACCTGCAAACAAGGCTGTCAGTGTGCGAACCATTTATCAAGAGTCGCGCACGAGGCCAGAGACTTGGCCGCAAACGTTAATGCCCGAAGTCGACACGCCGGTGGGAATTTTTCCTCATTCCAACGCATGCTTGTCATGCTATCACGTTCCCGAACTTGTTAGAAAACTCCGCGAAAGAGGGAGAAAGGCCTGCTCCAAGGATCCTCTGGAAACGATGTAAGCTCGAACAGCGTCCATTGCGCGAGAGCACAACGTATTTCGCTGTACGGTGGCCCCACAGATTCATTTATTCACTGGCAAACAATGTGCCACAGGTGCATACTTGGGGAAAGCTGCGGAATAAATATGGCGCCTTCGTAACGAGATGGTAATCCAAGAAGCGCGACCAGAAACTGCATGCTGACCAAGTTGCCATCTCTCGTCCAATGGCGCATCATCTGCTATATAGGTGGCGTCATAGTTTTGCGTACTTCACAACCAATGTATAAACGAGGCCATGATAGGTGAAAGTACCTTAGCGACGATTTAGAAATTAACAGTGAGGGAAAAAAATTTCAATGTGTCACTCGTTCCGTGAACTTGTCGATGCAGAGTTGAAGGCGGTTGTCGCTATTTGATATATTCGGATACAGTTGAAGAAAGAAGCACCAAATGTACCTCGAAGCAAAACCCTGCAACCAGTGGCGTCGACCACAGCTCCATGCTCACCCCATTGCAGATTTAGCTGTGACGTCATGGCAACCGGTAATCGCTGCTTCGTTTTATCCCATACCACAACCGAGTGAACGAAACATTTTGGAATGCGGGCGAGTGTGGAAAACCATTGCTTTTAAGTTGATACAGAGTAATGACCATCATTGACACATGAAATGAGCGGTGTTAGGCTTGTTTCCCCTCACTCCGGGAAAGCTCGCCTTGGCAAAGAGTCAAAGTTTCGACTGATATTCGCAGGAACCGCCTCAGAAGATGCATGCCATTTGTTGATTTCGACAGCTTGTCTTCTCCTTTTCAAGAACTGAAGGCTGCCCCGAGTGAAAATGAGGAACGTCAAATATGACCCTTGTCTTCCCACCGCGTTACTTTGTCTTCGTGTTATAGTTAATCCGCTGCCGCGCGAATGCAATGATGAAAACGAATTTGAGGAATTCAAAACGCGGTTGAACCTCCCGAAAAGCCCGACCCCGTGCGTATCTTCACCCCTTCGACGGTAAAAAAAGTTTTCAGCTGCACCCTATCGGTTAGGGGATGAATTTCGCACTCCTTTCATGGCAGTATTCCGAGCATGCGTATTAACGCCCTGAATTTACCCTAAGGGATTCTCGTTATTACGTCGCATTGCTCTGATTTTAAGAAAGATTTCGAACCACGACGCCGATCCTTCGTCTCTTTTATAGTGCACGTGTTGTGCATTTATGACGCCAGATAATCTTTAACTGAATAGTGCAGATAGCTCAGTTACACGCAATACTGCAACGTTATGCAGTATGTGAAAAAAGCGCCGATGTTTACTTTCTGGAAGAAAAAAAAAATGGAATATGTCCACTGCCTGCGAGTAAAGAGCGGAAATGTCGACTCATACGTTTTCGACGTCATACTGCGCACGAAACATCCGCTGCAATTAAAATAATATAAAATAAAAGGGAAGTTTCTGCGGAAACGCTAAAAATATGGTTTACTACAAGAAATGTTGCCGTTCAACGAATTGCAGCATTCAATGCCGTGATAATAAAGTGCAATTGACGATCCAATAGGAGCACCGATACCGCTATGTCTCGGAAAGGAGGGACAAACAAGACGCGCGAAATGGCCATACTTCTTCATAGCAGTAGCATTTATTCATCTTTCAAGGACTGCATTAGTAAAGCGGCTGTACCGATAACATGACATGCATTGAGCGCCATGCGAGGTATGATCGAGTTCTCAGGCATGAAGGTTTAAAGTAACCTGGCGGAGAATTTAACAAGTTCCGAGTCAGTTTCGTCAACATGACACTAATGATCTTTCGTTAATCCGTCAAGCCAAGACAACCACTCAAAAATGAGCGTATCGTCAGGGGCCTTGACAAACTACAGACTTGACCCAAATAAACGAAAAGCCGCCGGAGTACCAACTGATGTTCGTGTTTTCACCCTGGCAGGGCAGTAGCGGTACAGGCAAGTCTGCACATCAAGTCACAGGACAGAGCGAACTCCAGAATGGTGCCGTAAATGTGTCTGGTTATTCTCACCGAAAAAAGAATAGTTCAGTTTGCACGATAAGGCAGCCCATTCAAGCTCAGCTTGAAATTCTACGAAATGACTGTGCGGATGTTTCAATTCATGCCCACGAATCATCAAAAGGAACCTGCGCTGTCTGAAAAATTATTCCTGACCTACTCTTGGTTACGACACGCATATGTCATCCACATCAGGCGACGAGCCTTGACAGGAATCCATACGGCCACTCATTACTTTCGGCTTCCGAGCCTACGATCCAAAGTTTCCTGACCAACACACGAACAGTACCTCTCGCTACTGCGAACCAAACATTGGCTGCGCGCGTGAGCAATGCCATGGTGACAACTCGTCCTCTCACCTGGCAGAAGAAGTTGCGCAGTGTCGGCGGAAGGTCGTCGATCAGCGTGGAAGCCGCATCGGAGCGCACGCGGTACGAAGAGCGCATCCTAGCGTTCACGTAAACACGGTGGCGAACACTTGTTCAAAAACCGTTAAACTCCGGCACAATCACGTAGCGGCATCAACTTAAACGGCGCGAAGAACAGGGGACCGTCGCAGGTTTGTGGTTTCCCCCTCCACACCGATCGACGCGAAGGCGTCGAGAAAACACGTCAACGCCAGCGCAATGGCACCACTGCTGCTAGCGCTACTGTAACTGCCACCGCGACTGCTCTGGTTGACGGCACCGGAGAACACACGTGCTTTTTGCCGCCGTCGGTCTTCGCCCCTCCCCAGTTTCTTTCTCTCTCATTCTCTCCTTTTGTCGCGGCAAGTGGGAGGGACAAGGCCGGCGTCGCCCGGAGCTTTTCGCCGGCCGGCACGCACCTGACTCACCTGGTGAGGACTCACGCTTCGGCCCGCCCGGAATTCGGAAACGGCCCGCCGCCGATGAACGGCCAAGACGCGAGGGAAGCGGGTTGTTGAGGGGCGGCAGGTCGTGAGAATGCCTGCCGGCACGCTCTGTTGTGGTCCCGTTGTCTCGACGTGACAGCTCGCGTGCTTTTCTATCCCGTCAGCTAGCGCCTGCGCGCACGAGCACCGCCAGTTGCTGCAGTGGTGCGTCATCGCTGCATAGCTCTCATGGTGGATAACAGAGGCACTGAATGAACCGGCTGCTGTTGCTCGCCCGCAGCTATCTGTGTCGTGCTAGCTTTCTTTTACACGTCCGCGCCGCGATGACAGTGACGCACGAATCACGCAGGCGCCCGAGCATGGAATGTCGCCTAGAAATGGCGGAGAGGCGCAACCAATGCGGCTCTGCTTCAGCATTCCCTGAAAGTGAGGTGATCTTTAGAAGGATGAGACCAGTGACTAGCGGACGGCGTATGTTACAGGACGCCTCCTTGCGCAAGTTAAGTAGGCTACCAACGACAGCCTTGGTTTCATCGCGAAGTGAACACGCTCGACAGAGACAGGAACGTTTTCAGCTCTACACCGGCGAGAAAAAAACGATGTTATACGATGTGTTGCTTCGAAATACAGCGCTAGCTAGCCTCCCCACCTTCGTAAGAAATGAAAGCGAGAAATTTTAAACAGGAAGACCACGCTGGAGGCCGTTTGAACTATTCTAAACCACAAAAAAAAAAAAAAAGTACAAAATTTTGCTAACGGCAGCCCCCCAAATTGTTCCTCGAACACTGACCCATAAATCTACTTGCATGTCTGATATTAAAAATTGCTCGCGCATGTTAACCGTTATTTTTTTTTTATTCGGGGAATTTGCGGAATGTTAGTTGAACTTTTATTTCGAGAGTATTAGCCACGGTAGTGAGTAGCATAAAGTTGGCAGCTTGAAAACGTGAAGTTCTGCACAAGCACCACTGTCATATCCGTATGATGGCATAGAGGTTTAATGCTCAGAGCTTTCAGTAGTGGAAGATGACAAACATTAAGGTCTGTAATGTATGAAAACCGCTGCCTACATTTTATGCAGTATATGTGCTGAAGCATACTGGACCGAAAATGCTGGCAAACTTAGGTCGGTATGCTCGCCTGGAACGGCACATTCCGACAAATAACTGACTCTTTAATGTCGTAGACCTAGCCTTCTCACGCACAAAAAGAAAACAAAAATGGCTGTCTCGATTAATAGCATCGCGCTTCAATGGGCATTAACCAGACGCACAGCAGCAAGAAGGAATGGGATAGACACAGAGACTATTATATGTATACTACGAGCACAGTAGGGCTAGCACTGGACGCTCGCTCTCCGTGGCAGTAGAGGCGCGATTAAGAAACATAATCCCGTCAAAAGAGCCAACAAAAAGAAGCGCCCTGAGTGCGTATTAAGAACTACGTGCCGAGAGGGACCCTTCTATTCAGCACTGCACGCTGAAACGCGACGTTATGCAGCAACTGAACGACCACGCCGAATGAGGCGCAAAAAAGAGACCGAGAGAAAGCGCACGCTTGGAGGGGCCGCGGCACGAAAGAAGAAGAAGAAAAAAAAAGAACTCGAGATAAAGCAGGCCATTTCGCGAACAACGATCGCATTGTACTACACACGTAGATGGAGAAGGCGCCAACGCGACCCCCACGCAGGCCGCTTTAAAGAGTGGCGATTTCCGTCGCTGAGCAAGTTCCACTGACCCATATTCCACGCCAGCACGCGCCATCCATCAGGGAGAGCGAGAGAGCTCTACTTTCTTTCACGCCCGCGCATATTGTTGCTGTGGCCGCCGTGTGCATAGGACACGTAGTACTGTGCGGGAACCCAATGCCGTACAATGGGCCATCGCGGAATGAAGTGCTTAACCAGTGCCGTTATGGCTATGACGAATGCTGTGGACCGTGACTCGTGAGTGCAGCCAACATGAGCTCAAGGAGACCTACCTGTCAAGGGCTGTTCCATTAGTGACGTCATTCGAGACTGGAAGAAACACCTACTCCTGGAATTCGAGGTCCCATAAAAACGTAACCGAAATGGAAAGGACAGATGTTACCCAAGGTCATTCTGTATCATAAACGAAGTTTGTGCTCATTATTCGCTGTTTATACACTCCTTAAATAGATGGCCGCAGTTATCGTCAAATAAGATGCAACGGCTAGGTTTTTTTTTTTTTTTTTTATCGTTGCGATATAGAAGGAATACTATAAACGCACCACGTTCATCGTGTTAAGCCACGTGACTGGATGAAGAAAGCGAGCGAGATCTAGTGCAGCGTAGGATTTGTAGGGCATATTGTACCAAGTAATCGCATATACAAACTCCCGACCCATGCGACTACAATTCTAGATCTGCAATTATACCCGGAAGAACACATGAATAAGAGAACGTAAGTCTGATTCTCATATTTCCTGTTATGTTTGACAGCAAGACGCTAATGGTCTTGTGCATGTCAAGCTCTATAAGATCAGTGGAGACATGCTAGGTCATGCTTGGTGTTATATTCGGTGTTAGGCTGTAACACTGAGCGACATGCGTAGGTTGTAGGCTCGAACCTCATTGGCGGCACGTATACTTGTTTTGCATATATTAATCAGTTATCGTTATTATTACGGAACTAAATTCCCACTGATAAATCACACACACATTCCCTTATGCTTTTCTGGGATTCAATGCTTGATGACATCTTTCGTGCGATGATTTACGACCAACACAAGCGTGCACAGAAAGCTGGATTCGTGGCCGGCTTCGGACCGGGGCACCCGAGAAGCTGACGTACGCGCAGGTGACCGCGTTTCAACGGAGGCATGCAGAGGAAACACGCGATTGATCGAGTGGAGAACTGAAGGAACGTATGGTTTACGGTCCAGCGATGAGCAGGACGACGTTCGAAGGTGCGTGTAACAGATGCATGCATTGTGCGTACAGTAAACTCGTTGTCCGTCTTTATATCTGTATGCCTTCTTCTATAATTAGCAGAACTAACACTTAGATCCAGCTATTTCGATAAATGCGTGCTATGTGTTGTTAAGTACTTAATTTCGTGCTCAACTTGCTTAAATATCAATCTTCGCAGAAAGAGATCAAGAAAGATCAAAGAACCACCAAGTTATTCAATTCTACCATCGTCAGTATAAACGATAAATAACTTGATACGGGAGACATGTTTGGAGTCTAAATGTCTGCTTCAAGACTAAGCAAATACCTTCCAAGCCCAGGCGTCCGCAGCTCCAACGATGCGGTACCGCTGCTGAAGGAAGGTCCGCAAAATCCTGAGCCTGACGAACAGCGCTTCCATCTCCCACGGTATACGCCTGATCGGCGAGCATCGGACAGGCCACTCGCCGTTGGGGCACCCGAAAATTGTGACGACTGCGGCCCCTACGGTCAAAGGACCACGTGAGCTCGGTGGCCGATCAATGCACAACTCGACGAGGGGCCGGGCAAGTCAAAGCAGACCATACTGACACCCGACACGTCTCCAACAAGAGTGCCGCCGACGGTCTTTACGTACACTGCCCCATGTCGTCACGGCGGGCAAGGGGGCAGGCATCAGTTTTGGCCGGCCGTCTAACCCGGTGCGGGAGAGAGTGATAAGGTGGCGGTGGTTTCGAGAAAAATTAAGAGGGGAGGGGGCATGCAGACACGCGGACCCGGACATCGGGATGGTATTTCCTTGCCTCACCCAGTTCACCTTCTCGTTTTCTGCCCCGTAATTGATGGCAGCCGAGCAACGGAAGGGACTTCGTCCGGTGCACCTCTCTGCAGGTATGTACACAGCGTCACGGCGCTTTTGTGTCCCGGCGTATCGGAAGCTGCCCGCCCCCTCGACTGGCCACCCATTTTTGCGCGCCTATACGGGGTTAAAGTAGCCGGCGCTACTATTCCTACTGCGGAAGCGGTGCCGCTCTCACACGACTACCGCCGACACCGGCGATATGCAAACGCGTGGCCGGTCCTTCTCGGAGAGAGGTTTGGGAGAGAGAAAGCGCCGGATGGAAACTTCACTAGCCACCCACCGACAGCAGTACATACACAACAGTGCGGTGACTTAAGTACAAGCTCGAACTTTATAAGTGCTCACGTAACCAAGTTAGCGAGCTCCTCACTGCAGTAGGAAGCAAAGAAGACACTGTCCATCGGCACAACTTTCACCGCCAAAGAGGTAACCGAGTAGGAAACGCAGCTTGTCTGTACGTGTAATTTTTAGCGGTTCTCAAAGGCGGTTTCCAGTGGGGTAAAAGGGCGGACGCCTTCCAACGGTTCGTTGAGTCACCTCCGCCGTCGGTACCTTTTCATCTCCTCTGCGGTTGCAGTGTCTGTTGGGCGGGTTCCCTCTGTCGGCAGTGATTCAGCGGCGAAAGGACAAGCGTCTTGTCCGCGCGTGATTGATGCTCCCTTTGGTGCCCTCCTTATCAGGCACGGAATAAATGCCGCCGCTGCATGTCTCAGCGGAGGTCTCCATGAATGAACCGTCTCTGCGGCGGTCGTTTGCATCCCCCTCCCCAAACGCAGAATTTCCCGCTAAACACTAGTGAGAAAACAAGCGTGCGGTGCGCATAGCACAGACCGTTTTAACGTTGTTTAGGGTCTTGTTAGACGCCATGTTTATGTTAACAACCCAGAACGCTGCATCCGGCCCGTTTCTCTTATGAATTACATCGTAGGCGTTTCTTTGTCTCATTCTTATGTCCTAATGCATCAAATGCAGACTTGGAAAATCTTCAATTACGAAACCCACATAAATAGAGCAGGAAAATGGACACCAGACTAACTTATGAAAACGCACAGATAAGGCAACAGCACTGCATGAACTTGGCCTGCGAAAAAGTCATTCACTCCATGTCACAACACTCTCTTGTACCTTGTCCTGAGAAGTGCTTATTGATAGCTGTATTACCGGGTGGTTCTTGCCAACACTTCCCGTTTTGTTTTTAGGTCCCTTGAAGGTCCCTGACGGGACCTAAGGGTTAAAAATTCTGACAGCACTGTGGAATCAACACAGCAGAAATGCGAAAGCCTAAGCGTTGCTCGTGCACGCGGTGCATCACGTTTCCTCTCATTATCATTTTAAACTAAATGCACCATCATTATCATTGCTGATGCCGTCATTGTCATTATGACTACTTGCAGCGTTATTGTCATCGCTACTATCTTCTTCACGGTAGACAAGAATTGTGATCTGCGTTTCACGATCCCGGGCGTGGCGCAGTTGGTTAAAGCGCTCGGCTGGGGGTCTAAGGGATGGAGGTTCGATACCAGGTATCAGGTGGAGACAATTTTATTGTTCTGATGACGTCATGACGATAATAATGATGATAGCGCAAAAGCGCGGCCTAGCACGGTTAAAACCCAAACACGAATCGTGTTCGAAACTCGTGCCAAGCTCCGGAAAGAAGAAGAAAAGAACAACGTCGTAGTTGGGCGGATCCAGGGAGAGAACAAACTTTTATTGTCCAACCGAAAAGGTGCGCGCCCAACGTCCTCGGCCACAGGCCGATGATGCCAGGAGGGAGCACAGCCTGGCCGGGATGTCCCTGGGCCACTCGGGTGAGTTTCTGCTGGGACTCGAGGTCCGAGCTCCACAGTAAGGCTTCTTTGCTATCGATGTTCAGTGCCCTTCCCGGGAAAAATACGGCACGGTTCAGGTGTCGACGCAGCTGCGGCTCAAGGTCAAAGACGGCGTCCGCCGGGGATACGTGACGGCTCGAAACCGGGCGCAGTATTGGTTTTGGAGAGAGTGTAAATTGGTGATGTGTGTGGTTGCATGCGCAGCCACTCACTGCTTTGTGTATGTTTTGCGTTGTTTTACTGTAATATGCGTTAGAGAGGGGCATATGTGGCACAGTGATTGGCCAGCCAATTTTAAAGCACTGCATGTAGGCCACAAATTTTCCTGTCGTTGATTGGTGTGTGTGTGTGTGTGTGTGTGTGTGTGTGTGTGTGTGTGTGTGTGTGTGTGTGTGTGTGTGTGTGTGTGTGTGTGTGTGTGTGTGTGTGTGTGTGTGTGTGTGTGTGTGTGTGTGTGTGTGTGTGTGTGTGTGTGTGTGTGTGTGTGTGTGTGTGTGTGTGTGTGTGTGTGTGTGTGTGTGTGTGTGTGTGTGTGTGTGTGTGTGTGTGTGTGTGTGTGTGTGTGTGTGTGTGTGTGTGTGTGTGTGTGTGTGTGTGTGTGCGCCTACAGACTATACTGGATTTTGGAAACGGTAAAGGAAGCGAGCGTTTGGACAGTGGGGCTCGGATGGGAGCATGGTTCGGACGACAGTCGAGTTGAGACGGGTTGTCCGAGGAGAGAGGCTAGGCTGACGGAGGTCTCCAGAGACTCCGGCCTAAAGTGTAGCGAAGACCAAGGCCTGGTTCTGCTAGCCTCTGACCTCCGATCATCCACCCATTTACAGTTAAGCTTTTATGTCATTATGTTGCATATGACGACATTGTTGTAAAATACTGCTGTAAATAAATGTGTGCAGTCTACAAGGGAAGTTCTCATCTCCGCGCCGCAATGTGTCGCTGAGCCACCAACACAGCGGTGGTCATCAACAGCACTCACAACGAGCCGAGAAGGAGGCAGAAGAGAAAGAAATACCTGCCGTATTTGAAGCTTTCGTTTCAAAAATAACTACCCTCACCATGTAACTCGCGATGCGAGCGGCCCTCGCGGCAGGAAGGAGATTTTTGAAGTGGCCCGTGGAGCTGCGGCGGATCTGCTGCGCGTGGGTCGCATTCGCCGTTCGTTCTTTCGATTCGCGGCATTATATGGTCACAAATGAATTTCTAGGTTGCAGTCGCTAGGTTGCTGGATTGCACACATTTTCATTCGCCTGATAAAATATTTTTCATGTTCTTGAATAAGCTTTGCGAAGCAAAGTGACGCTAAGTTTGGATCGCTGCTGTACAACGAATACTGGGAGCTGGCAATCGTGCCCGGATTTGCCGCGTCCAGATTTTCCCTGAAGCGTTTTTCGCGAGAGAGGACACATAAGGCGCGCCCAGTGGGCCGCGCCTTATGTGCCCCCCCCCCCCCCCCCCCCTTCGTTTTTTGCTCGGCCTTTTTCAACTGCGCACACTTCTCCTTCTGTAGTCTTCCGTTCTTCCTGTTGCAGCATAGAAATAAACGCCTAGCGGGTAGCGAGGGCTTGTCGCTGTCTCTCTATCTTGTGTCATGTGGCTCCCGCATTGTTTATGCTTCACTACATCACTCCAGCTGACCGAAACTGCTACCCTTTCGCTGCGCAGACCCTGATTTCATTCCCACGACCGCCTCTTTCAAGCGCGCGCCCTGCCCAGGCGCCCGCGTCGGCCACTACAAAAATCATCCGGCGCTGCCTGTTCGCCGCGAGTGCTGCCCCCTGGGTTTCTGCCCATAACCTTTCGCAGGAGCTCAAGAGTGCCGCCCTTTCTTAAATCTTCGCATTTCCGTGTACTTCAAGAGCCTGAAATCTATCGCTGCGACAAGTGATATAGAGACAACACGCCTATTCGGACATTGTGTCGAGTGTTTTCTTCCTAAGAGTCGACCGATATTTCCGTTTTCCTTTTTCTTCTTCTCGGTTGAGGCTTAAGTAGACGAGCGACCACGTGCAAAGAGAATCTGCGATAAGGCAGAGGACGCTGGGCCGAGAGTAGCACGCATTCCACACCCGAAGTGGAGGCCAGTGTCCACTCAAGGTTCCGCATCTTTTCTGATTGGTATCTCTGCGCTTTTTAGGAAAAAAAAAATGCAGCCTCACTATTCCTAAAAGAAAATTAGGGAAGTAATTTAAGGATTGTGTTCTTTCATCACGTCGCTATCACTATCAGTAGCACGGGGAAAACGAATAAACAACATTTGCAAGCTATTTTGAAACTGTCCTGGCGAACTCAAAAGTTTATTTCGTTGATTTGGGCGCTTTCGCCGCAGACAATGTTTACCAGCCGTCAGAGTCTTCGTATTTGAAGTTACGCTAAGCAGCACAAAGTAATCTCGGTTAAACGGCGCTTGTGGCGTCATCTTTCGCCTACTGTTATCAGCACGCACACGCGGGCTTTATTATCCAGCGAATTCTGAGCTTAAAAGGAGTCAGAAGATACGATAGCTCTGTAGTTCTGAGCAAACGCCGATGTCTTACTGTTGCAATAACGAACTAACGATCGGAAAGGCTCGCTAGAAAGGAAATTCCGCAGTGCGATCCTCGAGAGGAATTCCCCTGACAAGGGCGATGCCGCGAGAGAGGGAGACGGCACGTTTATCGGCAGAGTCCGCCGTGAAAGTGCCACGTATTCGCTTATCGCCGTGCGGTCGCTGGCACGTATAGTAAACCACCGAGCATGGGTCTACACGCACGCACGCACGCGCGCGCACGCGCGCACACACACACACACACACACACACACACACACACACACACACACACACACACACACACACACACACACACACACACACACACACACACACACACACACACACACACAGGTATATCTGAGAGAGAAGCAAGTCAAAAACCAATAAAAAAAAACGAGTGGCACTCGTTTCAAGAACGCGCTTGCATACCGTTCAAACCTCCTTGCCCCCTTTCTTTACTGCTTCTTGCCGCTAGCTGTCTGTCCTTCGTTGTAAGCGTACGCTGAGATCACAATCGCCGCACATTCCGAACTTTTTCAGTCGGCCGGCTTCTGGGTGGTTTCGAAACGCCCGCATTCGACGGTCGCGGATGACAGGCGTGCGGCGGCAGCGAGACAAAGAAGTCCCGATCGGAACATGATGGTCTCTTCGCCCCTTTGCACCTCCGAAGCACTCCGAAGACACCATGCAACAACTCCCCCTCTTTTCTTTTCCTCCTCATCCATACCACCTTGTGGCCAGATCAAGGGAACATACGGCTCTGGGCCAGATATGTGACAGTGCACTGCCGCGGAAAAGTTGAGTCATCCAAACAAGCAGTCAGCTCCCCCCCCCCCCCCCCCCCCCCCCCCCCCCCTCCCAATGTTCCCTTCTCCTTTCCATTTTACCCGCGGCATCACCTCTCCTATGTTTCAGCGAACAAGTCGCT